>NC_085869.1:6194704-6202204 GCF_034702125.1 Engraulis encrasicolus | reverse complement strand
TTCACATTCCCATGGATTTAAAGTGCAGTTCGGTTTTTCTGTGGCCAAGGATTTACATTTTCTGTGCTATGAGTGTCCCTAAACATCTGGCTGCTATTTTTTTCGGAACATCCTGTTTGATGACAAACAAGTAAAGTGGAGGAAGTGGAAGTGTGTACACCTAAATCAATTTGTTAGAGATTTATGTTCACATGGGCTCACTAAAGGTGAGTCTTTCTGCGGCTAAGGGTTTGCATTCATGGCGCTAAATTTACTTTTTTTCTTCACCAGCCAAAATGGCTAGTATGGTAGATGTTTCTCTTCCAAGTCAAACACACACTCACTAATGGGTCAATGTGGCTTGTAAGTTGGTCTTTTCTACCAGACAAACTGAAATTTCACCAACATTTGGCCGGTTGGCTGGTGTTACTTTAGAGCAGTGCTTCCCAACCTTTTTTGTCCTGCGTACCCCCTTAGCAACTTTTTCATATGAAGAGTACCCCCTCGCCCTCATTCAGGCTCTGTTCCTCTATCCCAATGTGACTACACTCAATATACAGTGTAGTTGTTATTATTACATTTTTTCCGCGTACCCCTTGAGGTGTGCTCGCGTACCCCTAGAGGTACACGTACCCCTGGTTGGGAAACACTGCTTTAGAGCCCTGTTTGCATTAGCCTACATTGTGCGTTGTGCGTTGCACGTTTCTTTGAAAATGTCTCACATCATCCTGCTTGCAGGGTAGTAGATGAAAACCTACATATTCAGTAATATATTAGAAATAAAATGTACTGTGGATGAATTTAGGGTTAGGGTTAGGATATAGGGTAAAAACCCCCAATGGTACCCCCTACCATTCATCTACCATAGTTCAAAGGCCCATAAGTCTGGACAGGAAGGTGTCACAGACTATTAAGTTATATCCACGGATTCTGTAAGACCCTAGCTTTAATTTGAGACCACCCCCAGCTCTCTACGACGTTCTGGGGCGGAGCTATGACCGGAAACAACTTTATTTTGCTCATATCTCCGGAACGCAAGGTCGTAGAGACACAGATGTACAGGTACGCAAACTGTGTCTGTGCACAGGGACCAAGTACAGTACAGTACAGTCAAAGCTCTCTGCGTACACTCTTTTATATTACATGTTATGACTCGTCTGTTATGACTTACATTTTAAATCACCCTGTTTGGAGACAGGACTGGCGTAATGGACCTACAAATAAAATACGTATAACAAAGAAAAAAACACACATATCCATCTTAAAAAAGTTTTAGGTGCATGACTAGCAAAGTCACATGAAAAAAATGAAAATGAAGTCTGCACTCAAAGCTCCCCTTTTTGTTATTTAAAAAAAAAAACAGAAAGGGGAGTTTGGTGTGCGGACTTTATTTTCATTTTTTTCATCCTACTAATAAAATAGCCATGGAGATTAATGCAACTAAGTCTGATTTAATTGGTTCATAGGACCAGGGGGTCTTACCATTTTGTGCAGTGTTTCCTTTCAAAATCACGCCGGTGGTGACATGTTGCATCGTCCTACTTACACAGAAATAAATAAGCAGGTAAAGAGACAATGGAAAAGTACACCCTTGGCTATATTAGTAATTTATAATTGCCCAACAATTTTAAAGCGCACGTGTCATCAGATGGGGCAGATGATGAAAGGCCAATGTCTAAAAGCTGCCAGTCAGGTATATGTGTGGTGTGTGCGTGTGTGTGTGTGTGTGTGTGTGTGTGCGTGTGCGCGTGTGTGTACGTGCGCGTGCGTGCGTGCGTGCGTGCGTGTGCGGTGCGTGTGCCTGTGTGTCTGCACATGCAGTATATACTGTATGTGTGTGTTTATATGTGGGTTTGTGTCTGTGTGTATGTTTATGGGTCTATACTCAGTCTCCAACAGTCTACATTCTCTACAGGGTTGCCTGTGCCCAGTTGGCTGCACTATGAAAGCATCTCAGCTACTGTCTCCATTTCTCAGGGCCCCTGCTGTGCTCTCCCTAAAGCCGCCACTGATAGCCCAGATTGGGGGAAGCACAGATGCATTGCTCAACATTTCCCCAAGGTCTCCTGGGGCCTCTTCTCTTCCCATCTATACCCCCCCCCCACACACACACACACACACAGTCAGTACAATACTCAGCCTCTGTTATAGTTGTTGTCCACACCCCTCCCATTTTTTTTCTCGTTTTGTTTCCGTCTTGCACGGTATTTGAGTGACGTGGCGGTAAATGTACATGCATGTCATTTCCCCTGGGGAAATAAATTGCTGCCTTGTCTTATTCCAGTGTGTGTGTGTATATGTGTGTGTGTGTGTGTGTGCACATGCACATGCGCGTGTGCGTGTGCGTGTGCGTATGAGAGAGAGATCTTATCTTTCTCTCTCTCCCTTTTCTTGCTCTCTGTTTCGCCTCCAATCTCTTTTATCTCTCTGAACATTTTTCATCTTTCTCTCCTCACCTATTGTATTCTAGATCTGTCTTTCTCACACCACCCCCACACTTGCATTCTGTATTTTATATCTGTTAATGATGTGCCTTTGTCTGTCATTGCGTCCCTACACCCACTTTAAGTCACTACAGAATGCTATGTTATGCTACTGCTGAGGAGATGGTGGGTTTTAGTATGTGAGTAGAACGGATGAAAAGCAATAGCATATATCTATGGCCATATGCAAATAAGAAAATATTATTCTACTCTCTCTCTCTCTCTCTCTCTCTCTCTCTCTCTCTCTCTCTCTCTCTCTCTCTCTCTCTCTCTCTCTCTCTCTCTCTCTCTCTCTCTCCCATCCTCCTCCAGCTCCGATGCCATTTACTCGGCCATGTACGACGGCTCTGGGGTCATCGAGATCCTGCGAGGTCACGAGTTCCTGTCGCACCCCTTCGCCGTGTCCCTGTTCGGTGGCAGCGTCTTCTGGACGGACTGGCGCACCAACACGCTGGCGCGCGCCAACAAGTGGACGGGACACAACGTCACCGTCATCCAGAAGACCAGCGCCCAGCCCTTTGACCTACAGATCTACCACCCCAGCAGGCAGCCACAGGGTAGGCAATGGCATATACCTCACAAGTACCAGCAGGCAGCCACAGGGTAGGCACACTGTACCTCTCACAATCACAAGCACCAGCCACAGGGTAGGCGTACCTCTCACAAGCACCAGCTGTGTATACTGTATATCTACCACCCCAGCAGGCAGCCACAGGGTAGGCATACACCTCACTACCACCCCTGCAGGCAGCCACAGGGTAGGCACACACCTCACTACCACCCCAGCAGGCAGCCACAGGGTAGGCACACACCTCACTACCACCCCTGCAGGCAGCCACAGAGTGGGCACACACCTCACTACCACCCCTGCAGGCAGCCACAGGGTAGGCACACCGTACCTATAACAAGCACCAACTATGCATATCATATATCTCCTTGCAGATCTACCACCCCAGCAGGCAGCCACAGGGTAGGCATATCATACCTATAACAAGCACAAGCACCAGCTGTGTATACTGTAGATATCTACCACCCCAGCAGGCAGCCAAAGGGTAGGCATACAGTACCTCTCACAAGCACCAGCTGTGTATCTCATATATATCCACAGAGTAGGCATACTGCACCTCTCACAAGCACCAGCTGCATATATCTCCACAGGGTAGGCATACTGCACCTTTCACAAGCACCAGCTGTGTATTTCTCATACATCTCCACAGGGTAGACATACCTCTCACAAGCACCAGCTGCGTATCTCATATATATCAGCCACAGGGTAGACATACCTTCTCACAAGCACCAACTATATATCTCATATATCTCCATCCTAGCTGGCAGCCACAGGGGTAGACAATGGCATACCCCTCACAAGCACCAACTGTATATCTCATATTTATCTCCATCACCCCAGCTGACAGCCACAGGGTAGGCATACCTATCCTGATTACCATCGACTTTCAAATCTCTTCGAGACTTGGTCTGACCAAGAACATAAGAATTAACATTTCCCAAATGGCATGCTTGACCCACCTGCCTTGGTTTGCTAATGGTTGTTTGCTTGAGTTGCTTGTTTGCTTGATGGTTGTTTGAGTCCCCGATTATTTGGGAGCACAGAAAGTACTTGCATTGCTCTTGACCTGACTAGTAGCAACGCTGAAGGTGTTGCGTCACTACGACTGCACGGCCTGGCTAAGCCACACCTCTCACAAGCACCAGCTGTATACTCTATCTCATATATCTCCTTTTATCTTCTTTCTAGTTGTACTCAGGTCCTCTATATTGTTATGTCGGTTAGTTGGTCGGAAACCGGGGATGCATTTTTCAACAGTGTTGTTGCTAACTAAGTTATTAACTTCCTTGGTTTACAGGTTTACAGGTTTATTTATTTAAAAAGGGACATTTAAACAAAAATTCTAAATACAGAAGATTATAGCCATGAGGCTAATTTCCATCTTTTGTCCCTTGACAGGTTTGATGTTCCTTAAAAAAAACAAGGTTAAAACAAAATAACAAAACAATAAAACAAAATAACAAAAAATTGCAATGCAATTTTCCATAGGCAACATACTGTACTGAGATGCTAACTGCTTGGCAGCGATGCTTTCGAGAAATGGGGTCCAGTTTGCTTTTTTGAGTGTTTACAATGCAGCATATTGTAGGTCGGTTGATCTTCCTCTCTCGCCCTCATCTCTCTGTTGTCTCTCTGTACTACTTCCTCTTCTATCTCTCGCTTGTCTCTCTTAGCCGTAAGGCAGGAACAACTCACTCAGGATGTCACAGTCTATCTGTCTTTTTCGCTCTGTCCTTGTGCTTGGAAGGCAGTCAGCGACCAGCTATAAATCTATCTGTCTGTCTGTCTGTCTGTCTGTCTGTCTGTCTGTCTGTCTGTCTGTCTGTCTGTCTGTCTGTCTGTCTGTCTGTCTCTCTGTGTGTCTGTGTGTCTGTCACTCTCTCTCTCTCTCTCTCTCTCTCTCTCTCTCTCTCTCTCTCTCTCTCTCTCTCTCTCTCTCTCTCTCTCTCTCTCTCTCTGTCCTTCTCTATGTCTATTCCCTGTGTAACTACCAGGCTATTCCTTACAATTATTATGTTTTGGCACCTTACTGAAAACAGCAATGGGCAGTAGATTGCTGTGAATTACTTCAGTAGACCACAGGATAATTCAACACTTATTTTATCCAGCTACAAGTGTGTGCACATGAGTGCTTGCGTGTGTGCATGTCTGCATGCGTGTATAAGTGTGTGTGTGTGTGTGTGTGTGTGTGTGTGTGTGTGTGTGTGTGTGTGTGTGTGTGTGTGTGTGTGTGTGTGTGTGTGTGTGTGTGTGTGTGTGTGTGTGTGTGTGTACGTGCATGCGTGTGTGTGTGCGTGCATGTGTGTGTGTGTGTGCTCTGTTTTATTTTTCATTTTCTGTTTTGTCCAATCCCTCCTCTCATCTTTGTCTTTTAACACTCTCTCTCTCTCTCTCTCTCTCTCTCTCTCTCTCTCTCTCTCTCTCTCTCTCTCTCTCTCTCTCTCTCTCTCTCTCTCTCTCTCTCTCTCTCTCTCTCTCTCTCTCTCTCTCTCTCTGTGTCATGTTCCCTCTGGTCCCTGTCTCTATATTCTCCTCCCTCAAGTGCCTTGGCTTAGCTCTCTCCATCACCACCTCATCACCACCTTTTTGCCCTCTCATTGTTCTCCTTTTCTGCACCTTACCAAAAAAAGTAATGGCAGGTAGATTGCCGCGAACCAGGTCATTAGATCACAGGATAATTAAACACTTTGGCTCCAACTAGAAGTGTGTGTGTGTGTGTGTGTGTGTGTGTGTGTGTGTGTGTGTGTGTGTGTGTGTGTGTGTGTGTGTGTGTGTGTGTGTGTGTGTGTGTGTGTGTGTGTGTGTGTGTGTGTGTGTGCGCGTGGGTGTGCGTGTGTGTGCGTGTGCGTGTGCTTGTGCCTGGATGTGTGCGCGTGTGCGAATGTGTGTGTGTGTGTGTGTGTGTGTGTGCGCGTGTGTGTGTGTGTGTGTGCGTGTGTGTGTGTGCGCGTGTGTGTGCGAGTGCGTGTGCGTCTTTGGACCTCGTTGGTGTGTATGGTCGGATGGTCGGACTTATCACTAGAAAATGAAACTCATTACTTTTACGGTTCCCCTCAACTCCCAGAGGCTCACAAGGTCACAGCCACCCCCTCTACCTTCCCTCCTCTGCTTTGCCATTCTGTCACTGGCAATGGTCCAACTTCTGCAAATTATGGCAAATGGCAAACTTTGAGAGACCCGAGAACATTTTTTTCCCACTGCTGTTTCACATATAATAAGAGAAATAGCAGCAGGGAAGTACCCCTGGGAGCTTATTTAAAAAAGCCATGTGTTTTCCAGGGTCACTGCCTGTCTCTCTCTCTAGCTGTCTACCCATCGCTACTTGTGCAATACACTTCAGTTGCAGTAGTGTGGTGCAGGCAGGCGACAGCTTAGTGAGGTACTCATAACTATTCAGCTGTCCTTCTGAATGCCTTTAAGCTCCTTAACATTTGAGTCCTGCAGGCAGAACAATCAAGCAAACCAATAAACAAAAACAAACAACTGAAGGTTAGCCTATATAGTTTTAGTTTCTGAATATTTAACCATTGCACCTCTATTGTGTAAAATGAGTCTTGTGGACAACCTCAGTATGACTGCTAGGCAATTAGGCTATAAGATAAGTGTGGTGATTGTGATCATAACAATATTTAGTACCATGTATTGAACACGTGCAGCGGCGGACTTTCCATTAGGCAAACCTAGGCAATTGCCTAGGGCCCCAACCAAATCTGCCTTCCATAGGGGCCCCCAACTGTCACACCCGTTGCAATAAACATACAAAAAGTAGGCCTGATCTGGTCACTTATGTAAAGTAATCGAACACATATACGAGACAAAACACTAAAATAGTACCCTTGCTCCTTCCACGCCCTTTGGTGACTCTTATTTTGTGTACGTGTTAAAGAATGACTTTTGAGGGGCCCCATATTTATAGTTCGCCTAGGGCCCCAAAATGGCTAGATCCGCCCCTGAGCATGTGTACTTTATGTAGCACTTTTCTTAGTTCATAAAGTGACAGCGCGAACACAGAGTTAACACAGAGAAAGAGAGAAATATATATGTGGAGTGTAGAAAAGGAGGAAGAGAGTGAACAAGAATCAGAGAGAAAGAGAAAAGAGAAACTAATGGAGTTTGTGTGTGAGAGAGTAGAGAAGCAGAACAAGAGAGGCCGACAAAATAAAAAGAGAAAAGTCAGTGAGAAGTGTTGACAAAGGTGAGGTAGGTAGACTTCAGTTGGTGATTTTTCCTCTCTCGCCTCATTAGTCTCCCCCTCTACACCTGTCACTCAGTCTCACACCTCTAATGTGGCGCCCAGAGTGGCACTCCTAAATGGGAACAGAGAGAGAGATGAAGGGATGAAGAGAGCAAAAGATGGAGGAGAGGAGTGGAGGGGTGGATGAGAGAGGAGAAGAGGAGGGGTGGTGGCACCCAGTGGAGGTGAGGTGGGGGGGGTGGTTGGAACTGAGTGGCACTCCTAAATGGGAACAC
>NC_085869.1:6184704-6189704 GCF_034702125.1 Engraulis encrasicolus | reverse complement strand
GAGAGCATTAACCTGAGTGTTTGAGGAGTGGGTTAGAATTAACCCGTACTACCTGAGAGAGAGAGAGAGCATTAACCTGTAATGGCCTGTATGTTTGAGAAGTCTGTGAGTATTAACCTGTACTGCCCTGAAGTCTGTGTTTGAAAGGTCTGTATGCAAATGCAGAGCGTTTACCACAGGGACACCTCACATCCACATCCACAGGTTAAATGAGCTCGACACCTGCATATGGAAACGTGGCGTCGATGCGTGTATATGCATCATGCATATTTCCATACAGTATGTACGTGTATCAATTTGTGTATTTTATTCTGATCCTCCAAGTGCCTATGGCATATGGTGTACTGTATGCTGGAATTGGATAAGCTGTCTGTCTGAATGATGAAATCGTTAAGCATCAGATAAATGCAGAAACATTTTCAAAAATGCTCGAGGGTTAATTCACTTTATTTGACACTGACCAGAGTGATTTTAGATGATATTGCTCTTTTTGTTTTTGCCTTAAGCTTTTAGGTACATTTACAGTCACATTAGTGTTTTGGTAACACACCAGTGTTTTGGTAACACTATACAGTAAATCCATTCTCATGATCCACAAAATATATGAAAAGCTTTGTTGCAAAATGACATCCATTTTAGAACGTTTTGTGAAATTGAAGTTTTTTTAATTGGGAATTGTATTGCATTGGTTTCAAAAGTATGCTCTCAAATATGTAAATGGCAAGAATTCACACAGAGACGAAAGGACATCTAAACAGTCATTTCCAATGTTAAAATATAGTAGTTTAAAAATGGTATTTAGGTCGTTTTCCAATGGAACTCTTCATATGTTGTTGGGTCTACCATTACTGTACATGAATCCCTCTCAGTGTTGCCAGATTGGGCAGTTTCCCGCCCAATTAGGCTGCTTGGCATGGCTGTCTGCGGGCAAAAAATGAATTTAAAGAAAAACCCGCCCAATTTTTGGCCATAGAAATCAATTGAATTGGGCGGGATTTAGTTCTTCTAGGCGGGTTTTGAGCATTTTTTGAGCTAGAAATCATCCGCCTCATCTGGTAACCCTGATCCCTCTCGCCCTCCCTCCACCCTCCACAGCGTTGAAGAAGTTCCTTCTCTACCTGAGGCGGACGGAGATCCGCGGCGTGGACCTGGAGAACCCGTACCTGAACATCATGACGGCGCTGACGGTGCCCGACATCGACGAGGTGACGGTGGTGGACTTTGACGCCCAGGAGGAGCGCATCTACTGGGCCGACGTCAAGACCCAGACCATCAAGAGGGCCTTCATCAACGGCACCGCCCTGGAGACCGTCATATCGGGAGGTGTGTGTGTTGGGGGGGCGGGGGTGTGTGTGTGTGTTTGTGTGTGTNTGTGAGAGACCCAGACCACCAAGAGGGCCTTCATCAACGGCACCGCGCTCGAGACCTTCATATCGGGAGGTAGTGTGTGTGTCTCGGGGTGTGTGGGGTGTGTAAATGTGTGTGTGTGTGTGTGTGTGTGTGTGTGTGTGGGGGGGGGGGTATTTCGTGTGTGTGTGTGTCGTGCCTGTGTGTGTGCGTGTGCATGTGAGTGTGTGTGTGTGTGTGTGTGTGTGTGTGTGTGTGTGTGTGTGTGTGTGTGTGTGTGTGTGTGTGTGTGTGTGTGTGTGTGTGTGTGTGTGTGTGTGTGTGTGTGTGTGTGTGTGTGTGTAGGGGGGGGGTATTTTGTGTGTGTGTGTGCGCGCTTGCGTGTGTGTGTGCGTGTGCATGTGAGTGTGTGTGTGTGTGTGTGTGTGTGTGTGTGTGTGTGTGTGTGTGTGTGTGTGTGTGTGTGTGTGTGTGTGTGTGTGTGTGTGTGTGTGTGTGTGTGTGTGTGTGTGTGTGTGTGTGTGTGTGTGTGTGTGTGTGTGTGTGTGTGTGTCTGTGTCAGTATGTGTGTGTGCGTGTGTGTGTGTGTGTGTCAGTTTGCATATGAGTGTGTATTTGTCTCTGGTCTGAAGGCACTGCATAATATATTACACCACAATGTGTCTCAGCAACACAAAAGCACATCTACTTATAGCCTTCTAGGCATCCTGCTGCTGCTGTGTGTGTGTGTGTGTGCATGCGTGCGTGCGTGCGTGCGTGCGTGTGTGTGTGTGCGGGTGCATGCGTGCGTGTGTGCAACCGTGCGTGCGGTGCGTGTGTGTGCGTGTGTGTGCGTGTGTGTGTCTGAGAGAATGAGTGTGACAGAAATTCTGTGTAGCCGCTGATGAGTGTTATTTTTGGAGGACTGGGGAAAAGGGGTTTGGCAGCCCCATTGTCACTGCGGAACACACACGCACGCAGGCACGCACGCACACACACAGACTGAAGGAGCAGTCTCAGGTGTAGAGTGCAGGGATGGAACTCAAGTTGCCAGAAACAGGAGAGGAGAGAAATTTCTGGAACAATTGCCATGTGCCCTCCTCACCATGACAGGCAGAAGTGTTTAGCACTCAGCCATTCGGGCTCAAAAAATGGCTCATTGTTATTGCCACAGCATGTGACAAATCCTACCTTTACAATTAAATAGTTCTGTCAAGTTTACTTTAATCTTTTTATTTAATTCCGGATCAGGAAGTGTTTACATGACGTTTTCAAAGCGGAATTAAGCCTTATTCAGAATTAAAGTCAGTTAATTCAGAATTAAACGTCTCATGTGAAGGTAGCAAAGGAGACGTTGTGGAGTCGCCTTTGTGTACCTGTGCTGTTCTTTGCTGTGTCCCATTGCTCAGAACAATAGGTGGTCAGTGTTACATGATTCATCCTTATTGGAACAGAATTTGACCAAGTCAGGCGCCTATACCTGTGACTATTTTGTGCTAGTTGAATTAGAATGGCAAGTAGTTAATGCTGAATTCTGAGCACTGAGTAGTGTTAATAAATGTGAATGTCCCAGTGTTATCTACAAGGCTTATCAGAAGTGAAATATGTTTCATACTCCTTTAATGTGTGCCGTACAGTAGTTACCATTGCTGACTGTGATGTTAAATTAATAGAGAATCTAATAATTCCAAGAAGAATATTTATCAATTAATAGATAATAAAAATACTATAATAACTACAAAAGAAGAAATCATGGACGAAATTGAGAAATACTTTGCAGCAATATTTTCAGCAGATCTACTAACTGATCATGATACGTATGCTTTTTTTCAAAAGAAAATTCAAATTGATAATGAATCAAAAAAGTCATGTGAAGGTCTTATAACTGAGGATGAACTCAAAGATGCCATTTTTTCATTTAAAAAAGGAAAAACACCAGGCCTGGATGGGCTCCCCATAGAGGTGTATCAGGTGTTTTATGAATCGATAAAAAACCCTTTACTTGAATGCTTTAATTTTTCTTACCAAAAAGGTGCACTCTCAGGCACACAAAAGCAAAGTGTAATTTCTTTGTTGCTGAAGCAGGATCCGAGTGGAAAATATAAAGACCCCACTCATCTGAAAAACTGGAGACCACTCACCTTACAAGGGTATGACTCTAAAATATTGGCAAAATGTATCGCCACACGAATAAAAAAGGTACTACCACAAATAATACACAATGATCAAACAGGTTTCATACAAGGGCGGAATATATCAAATAGTATTAGACAGATATTAGAAACAATTGAACATTATGACCAAACAAATAAAGCTGGACTAATTTTCATTGCTGATTTTGAGAAAGCATTTGATACAATTAGCTGGAGTTTTATTACTAGATGTTTACAGTATTTCAATTTTGGAGAATCTCTTATAGAGTGGGTCAAAATAATGTATGAAGGCTCTGTTTGTAAGGTACTAAATAATGGACATTTCACTAAACCAATACCGATAAGAAGGGGAGTTAAACAAGGCTGCCCTTTATCTCCCTACCTTTTCATCATTGCAATCGAGATCTTGGCAATGAAAATAAGATCTAATAAACAGATAAAAGGTTTGGATTTAAACGGCATTAATAATAAAGTGTGCATGTATGCAGATGATTCCAGTTTTATGATGGAACCAGATAATGCATCACTTCATAATCTCATTATTGATTTGAATAACTTTTCCAAGATATCAGGGCTCAAGCCAAATTATGAGAAATGTCGTATACTGAGACTGGGCTATCTGAAGAATAGTGATTTCCATCTCCCTTCTGATCTTCCAGTGGAATGGGTGGATGGGGCCGTTAATATTCTCGGTATCCACATACCACATAATATTTCAGATATATCTATGATTAACTACAAAATTAAACTGAGTAGGATTTGTGCTATTTTACAGCCATGGCAAAGCAAAAATCTGACTATTTATGGTAAAGCAACTCTGATCAATTCTTTAGTCGTGTCTCAATTTACTTATTTGATGTCAGCACTTCCCTCACCACCTGATGTTTTCTTTAAAGAATATGAACAACAAATATTTAAGTTTATTTGGAATGGTAAAAAGGACAAAGTTAGACGAGCGTATCTTTACAATGACTATGAAGCAGGGGGGATACAACTTTTGAACCTGAAGTCAATGAACAAAACAATAAAAGCGTCTCTCATACAAAAAATGTATTTCAACCCAGACTGGTTTTCAAGTAAGCTACTGGAAAGCATTCACCCAATGTTTGAGAAAAAACTCTATCCATTTTTGCAGATAAGCCCAGCACATTTCAAAATTGAACGCATTATTAATAAAGGCTCCACCTTTTTAATGGAAGCAATACAAAGCTGGCTACATTTTCAGTTCTACCCACCAGAAACAGAAGAAGAAATATTACAACAAATGCTGTGGTTCAATTCAAATATAGTGAGTGGAGGGCAGGTAATGTTTTTAAAACATATGTTTAAGAAAGGAATTCTCTTTGTGAAAGACATAGTAAATGATAAATGTGAAATCCTTTCATACAGACAACTAAAACATAAGTACGGGCAGGTGTGTACCATACAAGAATACAATCAACTAACGGCATCCGTGCCTTTAAACTGGAAACAAAAAATAAAATCTAGCTGTAGTGATCATTTAGTATGTCGACCAAATAT
>NC_085869.1:6167204-6179704 GCF_034702125.1 Engraulis encrasicolus | reverse complement strand
TCTCTCTACCTCCATTATGGGTGAGTGGAGAAGTGTCTCTCTCTATCTCTCTCTCTTTCTACTGCTTCATTCTTCTCTCTCTACCTCCATTATGGGTGAGTTGAGCAGTGTCTCTCTCTATCTCTCTTTCTACTGCTTCATTCTTCTCTCTCCCTCCATAATGGGTGAGTTGAGCAGTGTCTCTCTCTATCTCTCTTTCTACTGCTTCATTCTTCTCTCTCTACCTCCATTATGGGTGAGTGGAGAAGTGTCTCTCTCTATCTCTCTCTCTCTCTTCTGCTTCATTCTTCTCTCTCTACCTCCATTATGGGTGAATGGAGAAGTGTCTCTCTCTATCTCTCTTTCTACTGCTTCATTCTTCTCTCTCTACCTCCATTATGGGTGAGTGGAGAAGTGTCTCTCTCTATCTCTCTCTCTCTCTTCTGCTTCATTCTTCTCTCTCCCTCCATCATGGGTGACTGGAGAAGTCTCTCTATCTCTCTATCTCTCTTTCTACTGCCTCACTGTTCTCTCTGCCTGGGAGACACTGATGATGGGCTAGACCCGAAACGTTTGTCCCTTGTCCGTCAGTTTTATTTACTTTATTCGACTTTGTTTAATACAAATTAGTTTATATTTTTAAACAAATTTGTTTAATACCAATTTGGCTTATGGACATTTTTTTCTTACCAGCCAAACAGAAGTTCAACTAGCCATTTTTTTTGTAATCTCGCCAAAATAAACTATGCGTTGGGCTATTTTTTTTTTTTTTTTTATTATGGTCATTTTGTTCAACTATGTCTACAACACAGATAGCCAACACTATATGCCTGCATACTATATGCCTACGAAATGAGCATATATATTTTGTCATTATTTTTTAACTTCTGCTTTATTTTTTTACTTTCATTACTTAGGGTTAATCAATTTCATTAGTTTGTATTCAATTCCTCTGAAAACAGTGAATCACATCACAAGCCACTCACATAACAGACCTTTAACATACAGTAACCAAACACAGCCAAACACTACAAAACCTCACATACGCACACCCTAAGGAAGGAGAAGAGATGAGAGGAAAAGGAGAGGAGAGAGGAGGAGCTCTTCTCTACCATGAGCAGCAAAATGACAAGAAGCCTATGTTATCACGGGAATCTTCACTTCATTTGTGACTTCCATAGCTTCGTCGTTGGTTGCTTTTTTGTTATTACTTTTCTTTCGGATGGTGTGGGCTTTCCAACTTAGTTGCGCCAGGACTCGGAACATTTCAGAAGACAACTGACAGCTACGCTCACACTACTCTGACAGTCATCTCATCTCCTCTGCCCTTGTTCCACAACCACTTTTTTAACGTCACTACTATTACTGTTACAATTACTACTAGCATTCACCAACACAGAGAACCTTGCTCTAAACCCTGCCACATTCTCATCACTCGCACAAAACATACAGAACAGAAGTAGCTCTATGCATAATCTGCATTAGTCCTGTTATTGAAACGGTCAGGCCCTCGCAGCTTCAAAAAGGCAGCCTGTTACAGCAAGGTTCATGCTAGTAATAATAGCAGTAGTGACGTTAAAAAGGTTGTAGCGAAAGCGACGGGAGCATAGGAGGAGAGCTGCCTGTCAGAATAGTGTGAGCGTAGTTTACAGAAGGCTGGTCGTCTGAAATGTGTTCAATCCTGGCGCGCGCAACAGCATGGAGTTGCCGCTCGCTGCACTGGAAAGCCCACGGTGGGAGGCTACGTCGTGACGCTAGTGTCCATGGGTAATGTAGGAAATCTCGCCGTCTAACGTAGGTCATAGCAGCGGTTTACCGTTCATAATTTACCGTACTCTGGCGCTACTAGCCAAATTGTCGGGTAGGTATTTTTTTCTACTAGCCAAAATGATTTTTCACCGGTGTTTGGCGGGTTGGCGTGTGTTAATTTAGAGCCCTGGACTCCTTTCTTCCTCTTCGCCATACTCTTTCTCCCTCCATAATGGGTGAGTTGAGCAGTGTCTCTCTCTATCTCTCTTTCTACTGCTTCATTCTTCTCTCTCCCTCCGTCATGGGTGAGTGGAGAAGTGTCTCTCTCTATCTCTCTTTCTCTACTGCTTCATTGTTCTCTCTATCCCATCGTCTGTCTCCCCTAAAGTACCAAAGCCACAGCCTTTATTGTCATGGTTGAGTGGGAAATTGTGCATGGTATTCTCTCTCCCTCTCTATCTATCCTCTCTCTCTCTCTCTCTCTCTCTCTCTCTCTCTCTCTCTCTCTCTCTCTCTCTCTCTCTCTCTCTCTCTCTCTCTCTCTCTCTCTCTCTCTCTCTATATATCTATCTATCTATCTATCTATCTATCTATCTATCTATCTATCTATCTATCACCCCCTTCTCTTTCTAGTCAAGTCAAGTCAAGTCAAGTAGGTTTTATTGTCAATTTCTTTACATGCACTGGTCATACAAAGAATTTGAAATTACATTTCTTGCTTTCCCATACAGACATAGACTAATCTAGGTAAGGACATAGACAGTATAGACATAGACAGTACTTATACATGGACTTAAGACAGTATGGACATAGACAGTGCTCATACAGACATTTAAAGTGCAAGACTGGACAACAGAAGACTTGTAGAGGACATACATTAAGAGGTATTTGTTGTGCTTTTGTGCTTTTCCTAAAAAAAAGTCCTTTATAGCGTTCTGACATGGTAATAGTAGCATTTTGAAGAAAAATAAATATTAAAGAGGTCTGTCAAGTACACCAGCAGCAGTGTGTGTGTGTGTGTGTGTGTGTGTGTGTGTGTGTGTATGTGTGTGTATGTGTTTAGTGCAGGTAGAAGGTGCGGTGTGCGTCTTGTGTGTGTGTTCGTGTGTCTCTGTGTGTGTGTGTGTGTGTGTGTGTGTGTGTCAGTGTGTGTATGTTTGGGTTTAGTGCAGAAAGTGCAGTGTGCTTGTGTGTGTGTGTGTGTGTGTGTGTGTGTGTGTGTGTGTGTGGTGTGTGTGTGTGTGTGTGTGTGTGTGTGTGTGTGTGTGTGTGTGTGTGTGTGTGTGTGTGTGTGTGTGTGTGTGCGTGTGTGTGCGTGTGTGTTTTGAGTTAGTGCAGGTTGAAAGTTCAGTCACAAGTATAGTAGTGCAGGTGGAATGTTCAGTCGCAGATATGGTGGTGGGGGATGGGGGGGGGGGGTTGTCAGTGGCCTTGCTGGCTAGAGGCTGACAGTGGAGGGAGAGTGGGTTGAGTGTTCAGCATCTTGATCGCTTGGTGCATTGTGCTGCTCGCCAGCCTGGTGGTACGGGAACGGAGGCGCCTGTACCTCTTTCCAGAGGGCAGGAGGCTGAACAGTTTGTGTGCAGGGTGGCTTGTGTCTTTGATGATCATCAGTGCTTTCCGGGTGAGGCGTGTGGTGTAAATGTCCTGCAGGGAGGGGAGTGGTACTCCAATGATCTTCTTCGCTGTGTTCACAACACGCTGGAGTGTCTTCCTGTTTTTCTCCGTGCAGCTTCCTCCCCACACTGTGATGCAGTTGGACACGACGCTCTCTATGGTTCCTCTGTAGAATGTTGTCATGATGGAGGGTGTAGCACTTGCCTTCTTTAGTTTGCGCAGGAAGTAGAGACGCTGATGGGCCTTCTTCGCCAGTGATGTAGTGTTGGTGGTCCAAGAGAGGTCGTCGCTGATGTGCACTCCAAGGAACTTGGTGCTGCTCACTCTCTCCACAGCATCGCCGTCGATGGTCAGTGGTGGCAGTTGTTTTTGGACCCTTTGGAAGTTGACAACAATCTCCTTGGTCTTGTTGACATTCAGCAGGAGGTTGTTGTCTTTGCACCATCTGGCCAGCAGGTCTACTTCTTCTCTGTAGTGAGTCTCATCGCCCTTGGTGATGAGGCCCATCAGTGTTGTATCATCCGCAAACTTCACTAGATGGTTAGTGCTGTGGGTCGTTGTGCAGTCGTGTGTCAGCAGCGTGAACAGCAGGGGGCTGAGAACACAACCTTGCGGAGCCCCCGTGCTCAGGGTCAGGGTGCTCTAAAAGCACTATGAAGGAAGTTCCTGCTGTGATAAAAGATCAAGCCCTTGTGCTGACCTTTCACATTTGAGTAGAGGCGCTATTGTGGCATTACAAACCCCACTGGACAAGCTCTCCCCTGACAAGCATCTCAAGGGGCTTTGTTGTTGTTGTTGTTGTTGTTGTTGTAGTTGTTGTTGTTATTGTTGTTGTTGTTGTTGTTGTTGTTGCTGTTGTGTGTGTCCAGACACAGTAAGTCAGCTCAGGTGGGGTTGTCATGTTTGGAATTCCTCAAGGTGCTCCCTGCAGCACCCTACACCATTGTCCACACAGGCTGGCAGCGCAAAGCAATGTGCTCTTTGGTGTAACCATGCAGACCACGTATTTCCATGACATTTTATCACAAAACAAAACATGTTTGATCGCATTTAATTGACCCTTTTACCTCAGTCCCTTCATCTATGACAAGCAGAGGCAATTCTAGGGTCAGGTGGGGCAAAAATGCAAAAGAATGAACATTTGAATCAAAATAACCACTACTGTAGTACTGTATGGGTTGCTATTCACTATCTAGGGGCTTGGGGACCCCAAGCTGCTGCCTTTCTTGTCTGGTGGCAAGATGTGCCTCTGGTGACAAGTGCTGCCTAACATCTGAATAGCACTGTATTCTAGCTTAACTTTTGAATTACTGTTCCAGCACGTAGCCATGTTTGTTTGGAAGTGACAAACCTCCTACAGTAGAGCTAATGTTTTGCCTCGCTTGGCCACCATACTATTATTGTCAAGTGTTTTCAGAGAAAATGTACTGCATACAGTACCTTGGCAGAGAAACAACTTCTTCTCAAAAACATTTTTTTTTAACTCTATTACCCTTTGTTTATGTCACAAAGAAAGGTGTGGCATTGGAGCTTTTTCATAAAAGCACAAATCCTTTACTGAGTGTCTTTGTCAACACGCTTTTGGCAGTTCATTTATTTGAAAGTGACTCCATTGAATATGTCTTGAATTATATGCCATGAATTATTTTTTCTGTCAGATCTGTTACCACCAAAATTCCAAAATATGTGTGCATAATTAAATTCACCTCATGAAAGTGTACATTTCTAATGAATAAAAACAAAGTTATTCCAATATTTCACTACTCTGACTATAATATAGTGATGCTACCATGTTTGTCAGCCTGTGCTATCTAGAATTGCCAATGCTATTTTAATCATGACTAGGCCAGGATTTCAGCAGTCGAGGCTGATTGCTGTGTGTTTGGGTTTGGTTCAAGGCAGCCCTTGGGGAACATGGCTTAGCCAAGTGTAGCTGGCCCCTGTGGCTGCTTGTAGTGATTACATCGGTGCTAATTGACAGGGAAGGATGGCTAACGGACAGACATTTTTGGCTCGTTGACTTTCATATGCTGGTAGGTGAGCTGCCAAGTGAGTAGGCCTATGTTTTCTCCGAAAACTAACACAAACAACACAGGGATACTCGAAAGACTAGTCAAGTCAAGTCTATGTACATAGTGTGTTTCATACACATAAAGGGACACTGTGTGAGATTTTTAGTTGTTTATTTCCAGAATTCATGCTGCCCATTCACTAATGTTACCTTTTTCATGAATACTTACCACCACCATCAAATTCTAAGTATTCATTATGACTGGAAAAAATGCACTTTTCATACATGAAAATGGGGATCTTCTCCATGGTCCGCCATTTTTAATTTCCAAAAATAGCCATTTTTAGCTGCAAAAATGACTGCACTTGGACCATACTAGAAAATATTTGTTTAATACTTAGTAAACTTTCATGTAAAGATCAAATTTGGCAATAGGCAGCCCAATTTCAATAAGCAGCATAGTTGCAGTACCTTTTTTGACCATTTCCTGCACAGTGTCCCTTTAAGATGGGCATACACTGTGCGATATTCCAATTGTGGGTATTAAGCTCCTGCTCACACTGAACAAGGGAATTTCACGACGTGAAAGTTCACATCTCACGACTCACGTCCTCATGCTCCTCATGCTCCCACCGTGCGACAAGATAGGCATGCTTCCCGGGTCTGCAGAGGAGGGAAAATGCGCACCTGAGGTGGAGATGAGAACTCGCTCATGAGCGAAACTCACGTCCCTATTCATTTGTGCATGTGCTGCAGTGTCAAATCGGGTTGTAGCGCTGCTTTAGCTGTGCGATTTACTCACGAGGCACGACCAGGATTTCAAACAGTTTTGATTTTCTTGTGACCCTACGATTGCACAATCGTGAGGTGAAATCGCTTGTCATGCTAAAGCCCAGCTTTAGGCAACACAATGCGGTTCACAGGGGGAAAAAAAACATAAAAATATAGAAATGGCATAAAATAATACACAGCAGAGGAAAAAATAATAATAAATAGAGGTCAGAGAGAGTTAAACTAATGTCCAAAACAAGATAAATAAGATAAAATAACACATTCAAAAAGCAGTGTTTTCTAGCCGCTGTAAAATTATTGAGTGGTTGACAGTTGAGTGTTGCACTTAAGTCTAGGGGCACAAGGAGTGAAAGACTAGACCAATAGTGGTGTGGATTGGCACTGCCCTCACGATCCGATTCGATCACGATTTGGGAGGTAGCGATACGATTTGATTCGATTCTATGCGATTCGATCCGATCCGATTCAATTCTACAATGCATTGCAATGCATTACATTTCTACTGAAAGCAAAGAAAATGTTTCATCAGTCATGATGAGGCAATACAAGTAGTGAGATACTGAGCAACAATTTATTGGCTGTTTTCTGGATCAGTCTGGATCAGTCTGTATCAGTCTTGCAATGCTTTGAAGTACTTTTATTTAATTTAACATTCATTTGCTCCTGAAATATCCACGGAAGTAATTGAAACTTTAAAAAATTGCAGGATCGATTCTGGAAATTGCCGGATCGATTCTGGATCGTCCATGCCCCGCATTGGATTGCATCACCGAATCGATCATTGTTGACACCACTATAGACCAACATGAGGAGACTGGACACACTCAGATGGGGAAGCTGTGTTATTTTCTGACAAGGTGCAATTATTCTTCATTCAGTGGGAAGAAAGTTAACTGGAAGTTCCCAGTGTGTTGGTATAAGTCTTGGTGTACTGGCATGAATGTGTGAACTGCGCCTTGGCTGCTTGTGTATGTGTGATGTCATTGGTGTGTGTGTGCGTACATGCATTTGTTTGTACATACATGTGCCAGATGGTGTGTGTGTGTGTGTGTGCGTGCCTGTGTTCATGCGTGTGTGTGTGTGTGTGTGTGTGTGTGTGTGTGTGTGTGTGTGTGTGTGTGTGTGTGTGTGTGTGTGTGTGTGTGTGTGTGTGTGTGTGTGTGTGTGTGTGTGTGTGTGTGTGTGTGTGTGTGTGTGTGATACAAGATGGAGGGCAAGTGATGCCCAAGGGCCTTGGTGGACATTGTAATGTAGATGTAGATGGATGTCTTGGCCTCCAAGAGGCATCCAAGAAGTTAATAAGATTGATTTCTGGAGCAGATGGGGGAAGATAATGAAGACCATCTATTTTCTGAAGCTGGCCATTACCATAAAGAACATCTGTTTGGTTTGTTTAGGTTTTTTTTGTTATTCTTTATTTATCTATTTAATTATAAATTATATATTTGATTGTATCATGTGCTTCAGAATCCCTGAATGTTCGGATTTCTTGGGCTCTGAATACTGAAGAGAGAAGGGATGATTGTGTCTTGTAGATGGATCTGAGACTTAGAAGGGTAATTAGAACTGTGATTATTGGTTGTTGTTTTTTTTAACACAAACAGATTGTGTCTTGTTGTTGTTGTTGTTGTTGTTGTTGTCTTTTCCCTCTTGCCATTTGTTTCTGGTAGTGTTCCCACAGCCCTCTCTGTCTCTGTCCTTTGCAAGCATGAATGCTTTCTCGTTAAGCCCCAATGTGGAGATCCAATTAGCTCCAATTATCCTGCCCTTAAATGAAGACACATATATACATATTCATGACACCACTCGTTTGAAAGATGTGTAAAAGATGTGTGAAATATATGTAATACTGTATCTTAAACATACTCAAAGGATATTGTGGCAATTATAAACATTGATCTAGTGGTACTGTAACTACACAGCCTACTACATTTGCCCCATACGAATGTCATACACACATAGTTATAAAGTTGCAACATAAACGGTACATCAATCAAGACCAAATCACACCAAGTTAGCAATAATGTTGTTAGTACCATATGATTTGACGCATATTGTGAAGGGAGGCTCCTGCTATCTTCGTGGTCTGGAACATGTTGTCAAAACACATTATTTTTCTTTTCTCTACATTTTCTTTGTTCAGCACTTATTACACCAAACGCACTATAGAGGACTGTAGAATTTGACTGTCTAAGTGTTAATTGTGTGTTAACACAACACATAGAGATTAAAACGTTGCATTTTTATGAAGATGGCAGTTGTATTTGGTCCATTCCGGTTGTTGAATTAACATTGCTAACTTTATCATGTTTCATTGTGCTACCATTGGTTAGTACAGACCGAGTTAACCTTTGTTTAAACACACACACACGCAGACACACACACACAAGCACACGCACACGCACAAGCACACGCACACGCACACGCACACGCACACGACGCATGCACGCATGCACGCACACACATGCACGCACACGCACGCACACACACACACACACACACACACACACACACACACACACACACACACACACACACACACACACACA
The DNA here is from genome assembly GCF_034702125.1 of Engraulis encrasicolus. Lineage (NCBI taxonomy): Eukaryota > Metazoa > Chordata > Actinopteri > Clupeiformes > Engraulidae > Engraulis > Engraulis encrasicolus. The sequence goes on along the minus strand of NC_085869.1, from coordinate 6,171,007 downwards.
CACACACACACACACACACACACACACACATGCACACACTCCAGGGCATGCCCTTTCAGGGCTGTGTGCAGAAAATGTCAGTTGAGAATTCCTGTGGTTGTGACATTTCCTCTCTGCTGCTTCTTGGCTCATGGAGTGCCACTATTTACACTCTACTGATATGTTTCCCTCTGCACTTAACGTGATGCCTCTTTGAGTCTTTTCCACTGACGGTTTTCTGGTAGGCCTTACAGCTTGACACAGAGTGATTCGGCCGTCACTTTTTGCTTTACGATTGAGCTGTGTCGTGCCCAATCGAAAAGCAAAAAGTGGTGGCCGAGTCGCGTTGTCAAGTCAAGTCAAGTCAAGTCAAGTTTTTTGTCAATTTCTTTACATGCACTGGTCATACAAAGAATTTGAAATTGCGTTTCTTGCTCTCCCATGCAGACATAGACTAATCTAGGTAAGGACATAGACAGTATAGACATAGACAGTACTCATACATGGACATAGACAGTATGGACGTAGACATTGCTCATACAGACATTTAAAGTGCAAGACTGGACATCAGAAGACTTGTAGAGAACATACATTAAGAGGAGGTATTTTGTTGTTCTTTTTCCTAAAAGTCCTTTATAGCGTTCTGACATAGTAATAGTAGCATTTGAAGAAATAAATAATTAAAAAAGGTTTTTATTTAAATACACCAGCAGCAGTATGTGTGTGTGTGTGTTTGTATGTGTTTTGTGTGCGTGTGTGTGTGTGTGTGTGTGTGTGTGTGTGTGTGTGTGTGTGTGTGTGTGTGTGTGTGTGTTTAGTGCAGGTAGAAAGTGCGGTGTGCGTCTGTGTGTGTGTACCTGTGTATGTGTGTGTGTGTGTGTGTGTGTGTGTGTATGTGTGTGAGTATGAGTTGTGTGTCAGTGTGTGTATGTTTGGGTTTAGTGCAGAAAGTGCAGTGTGCTTGTGTGTGTGTGTGTGTGTGTGTGTGTGTGTGTGTGTGTGTGTGTGTGTGTGTGTGTGTGTGTGTGTGTGTGTGTGTGTGTGTGTGTGTGTGTGTGTGTGTGTGCATGTGTATGTTTTGAGTTAGTGCAGGTTGAAAGTTCAGTCACAGATGTAGTAGTGCAGGTGGAGTGTTCAGTCGCAGATATGGTGGTGGGGATGAGGGGGGGGAGCGTTGTCAGTGGCCTGGCTGGCTAGAGGCTGACAGTGAAGGGAGAGTGGGTTGAGTGTTCAGTATCTTGATTGCTTGATGCATCGTGCTGCTTGTAAGCCTGGTGGTACGGGAACGGAGGCGCCTGTACCTCTTTCCAGAGGGCAGGAGGCTGAACAGTTTGTGTGCAGGGTGGCTTGTGTCTTTGATGATCATCAGTGCTTTTCGGGTGAGGCGTGCGGTGTAAATGTCCTGCAGGGAGGGGAGTGGTACTCCAATGATCTTCTTCGCTGTGTTCACAACACGCTGGAGTGTCTTCCTGTTTTTCTCCGTGCAGCTTCCTCCCCACACTGTGATGCAGCTGGACACGACGCTCTCTATGGTTCCTCTGTAGAATGTTGTCATGATGGAGGGTGTAGCACTTGCCTTCTTTAGTTTGCGCAAGAAGTAGAGACGCTGATGGGCCTTCTTCGCCAGTGATGTAGTGTTGGTGGTCCAAGAGAGGTCGTCGCTGATGTGCACTCCAAGGAACTTGGTGCTGCTCACTCTCTCCACAGCATCACCGTCGATGGTCAGTGGTGGCAGTTGTTTTTGGACCCTCTGAAAGTTGACAACAATCTCCTTGGTCTTGTTGACATTCAGCAGGAGGTTGTTGTCTTTGCACCATCTGGCCAGCAGGTCTACTTCTTCTCTGTAGTGGGTCTCATCGCCCTTAGTGATGAGGCCCACCAGTGTTGTATCATCCGCAAACTTCACTAGATGGTTAGTGCTGTGGGTCGTTGTGCAGTCATGTGTCAGCAGCGTGAACAGCAGGGGGCTGAGAACACAACCTTGCGGAGCCCCCGTGCTCAGGGTCAGGGTGCTTGAGGTGTTATTCCCTACCCGTACTGCTTGTGGTCTCTGCATCAGGAAGTCCAGCAGCCAGTTGCAGAGGGAGGTGCTGAAACCTAGTTTGTCCAGTTTTCTGATGAGTTGTTGTGGTATTATGGTATTGAATGCTGAGCTGAAGTCAATGAACAGCATTCTCACATATGAGTCTTTATTGTCCAAGTGGGTGAGGGCTGGATGGAGGGCAGAGCAGATTGCATCCTCCGTGGATCGCTTGGCTCGGTATGCGAACTGGTAGGGGTCCAGGGTGGGGGGTAGGGTGGCTTTGATGTGTGACAGGACTAGCCGTTCGAAGCACTTGTGTCCAGCTGTAGGCCTACCAGAATAAATGGCAGTGGAAGAGAGGCATTTGAGTCTTTTGCCTTATGCAACCCTTGCCTGGCTGTATGCTGTGCTGTTCCTGTGAACTGTGTACATCTATGAAGGTCACAGGTTAGAGAATGGTAAGTCCAATGCGACACAGCTTATCAGGGTTGTCAAGACTCGATTCAGAAATTAGAGTCCTGCCAGCGTCCTTCCTACACAAGTAACGTCGTTCCGTAACTGGTTTACCTTTTAGCTATCAACTGGTTCAGAGCTCGTCGGATCGTTTGTTGTTTGTTTGTTTTTTTGGTCTTTTTCGACTTCATTTTGGTTTAGTACAGTGTGCAAGGTGGACAGGAAGTGAATTGGGAGAGAGACGGCCCAGGGAGGGGTCGGCAAAGGACCCGGGCCGGGAATCGAACCTGGGTCAGCCGCATGGCAGGCAAGTGCCCTACTGGTTGGCCACGCCGGCAGGGCTGTTGATTCACATTTGTGGCACGCTTTTTGGTAACACTTTACAGTAACGTTGTCACAGCTAGTCACAGCTTTATAAACACATTATTAACATTTAATAACAATTAACATTTAACAAAGTATTTACAAATGTTTGGAAATGAGTCATAACCAAACTATGACTGCACAGTGGAGTGGGAATCAACTTCTACTGTGTGAGTTGTATGTGGTTTCATGTGTTTCTGGTCTTCCAGGACCGCTGCGACTGCACTGTGTCTGCTGTGTTAGCATAGTATTTCTTGCCTATTTATAAACATTTTAAAACATTTTGTTGTTAATTAGTTAATTACGTGTTTGTAAAGCTGTGAATAGGACGTTATTGTAAAGTGTTACCTGCTTTTTACTTTCTCAACCTGGGATTGGCTCCTCAGCAGATTAGCGAGTACGAGGTTGGACCTATTGACCAATGGGTCACAGGGTTGTATCCCAACGATGAGTGCGTTGCAATATGCGGCCTTGCCTCCTCCACTTGTGCTTGTTTCCTCGCCCCGCCTCCTGGCCCCTCCTCCGTGGAGAAAACGATAAAGTTTCCCAGCTGTCAGCCTAGCCACAACAACTTTTGAGGGACTGTTTGTCATTCACCATCCCAATTGCAAATGAGAAAAAGAGTTTAGCAAGGCATCTAACCCCACATTGCTCCAGGGACTGTAACCAATACCCTGATAAATAATACAAATTTACAATTGAGCTTTTGCAAGATATTGAAATATAATGCTGTTGTCAGTGATGTCATCATGACATATTACTTCCTGGTACAAGGAAACAAGCATAAGTGGAGGAGGCAAGGCCGCATATTGTAACGCACTCGATGTGTGTGTGTGTGGAAAGAGCAGCATTTTTCTCCACCCTGAACTGTACGTATCATACAATCTTCAGACCCTTCTCACAGGCTGTGGGTGCCATCAGAAGGCTTATAAAAATATCCAGTATGAGCAACAAGGGGGGTAAAAGCTCAAAATAGGTTACTGGC
>NC_085869.1:6154704-6164704 GCF_034702125.1 Engraulis encrasicolus | reverse complement strand
ATGATGAGCAGACCAACAACAAGCAGTGCCTGAAACCTAAGAGAGAAACACACACACACACACAAACAAACATACGCGGACGCACACAGAAACACACACAGACACAGACACAGACACAGGCACACACACACACACACACACATACACACACACACACACACACACACACACACACACACACACACACACACACACACACACACACACACACACACACACACACACACACACACACACACACACACACACACACACACACACACACACACACACACACACACACACACACACACACACACACGAGAAGAACACTTGTGTGAGGGCCTCACCTCTTCCCTTGTCTACCCTGGATTGGCAGTAATGAGGCAGTATGTGCGCTGGAGTGTGTTGAATTCAACAAGAGTGTGGCATGTTTCAGTTGGAAAACAAACACAGTGTCAAAGAGTTCCCTCCGAGTTACAGACTCACCTCCGGCAGTGTCCTGTGGGCCGAGTTCTTTTCCAGTTTTGGTCAACATGAAAGTAGTCCAGCAAGTTTGCTAAGACAGTAAAATAAAACATGCTCAGAGATACGAAGGAAGAGAAAGTAGCGCCAACGTAATTACGTCATTAGAAGCCCCAAAGTAATTACAAGGTGTGACTTAATTTGTGATACAAATAAATCAATCATTCGAACACATGCTGTTTTGAGAAGAAAACTTGTTATTTAATTGTCCCAGCGACCTTTCTGAACTACTTTCGTTTTGACCAAAACTGCACAAGAACTCGGCATACGGGACTGTTGGTGGCAAGTCAGTGTGTGTGTTCGACACTGCTGATGGGTACGCAATATAGAATAGTGTCAAAAGTCCTGAATTATCACTGTAGTGGAATATCAGAACATGAGTTTTTAGTAACTTTAAGTATTAGTATAAAGTATTAGTTTAGATCAGCATTCAGCATAGCACTTTAGGTTCTCACAGGGTAACTAAGGTCATCTGGACATATTTAGCACAGCTGTGAAGCCAGAACTAAATCAAGCAATGCTGCATTAATATTGCATGGAGGCAAGATGGCATATTAAAGTGTATTGAAGTGCATTAAAAACTTGCCATCTACTGATATACTAATATTGAGGGGAAGCCAAGATATTGAAAGAGATTGAAAGTAAGTTTAGGGGACTCTGCATTAAATCCATATAAGCTCGTGAAAGCCTATGATTTTCCCACAGAATGTTACCAATACAAGAGTTATTGGTCTGTGCAAGGATGTCATGGTTGGCTATTCAACAAGAGGGGTATTCGACTATCCTCCATTTTTACTATCTGTGATTTCATTTTTTCTGCAGGAACCACAATCATTTCTTTTTCCCAGCACTGCCCGCCTAGTTTACTACTCTCCCTAACTCTGCTGCTTCCCCAGTTAAAGATCGCCTCTCAACGTAATTTAATTAACATTGCCGTGTTCCCAATTGTTATTGAATGTGTTACGCGTTGGTCCTGTTTTAAAAAACGTTCTGGTTGCTTTGTTTCAAGACGTTTTTGCAAGCTGGCAAGGTGGCTTGTGGAGAAACGAGAGAGTGTTCCGTGTTTCTCGTGGAAATGCGTCTCTGATTGGCTCACTCCTCCTGCTCTCAAAGAAACGCGTCTCTGATTGGCTCAGTCCTCCAGCCTTGGGAGAGAATGTAATGGGAAACAGAGTCGCCACTTCCCCGGATGGTACTGCACTATAGGGGCGCCAACGGAGGCGTGCAGGCTCCATTCAGGGCTGTGCTCTTTCGACAGCGACCCCTAGGCGAGCTGTAGGCACGGAGCAACCGGAGTGAGCAGGCTTTATGTATGAGGCTTTGTGCTGTGTGTGTACCTGAGAGTAGCAACCAGCTGATAGCTAAGCTAAGCTATGTTTCGGACCACCAGACGTTGCTTGTTTTGAAAACAAGCAGAAAAAAATTACTCGACATGTTTTTAGATAAATGGGTCGATATAAACCTTTGTGGGCAACGCCTTCTTTCGACGTGACGAAACACAGAAAGGCTTTCGTGATTCGCTCGTTTCTCTGCATTATTGATGTAAATTGGGAAACACCGGGAAACACAGCCAGGAGAGTTGACGCACCGCTATGAGAGCCTTGCAAGTGAGTTTAACTTGGGGTGACCGTCCGATCTTCGAAAGGAGTGAGTAAAACTGAGTTTTATCGGAAGTTGGCCTTTAATATCCTGCAGCCACATTGGGCCACAGTATCCCCTGGTCTCATACATAAATACAGCCATCCCTCTACTCCCCTCCATCCCTCTACTCTCCTCCATCCCTCTACTCCCCTCCATCCCTCTACTGCTACTCCCCTCCATCCCTCTACTGCTACCTCCATCCCTCTACTGCTACTCCCCTCCATCCCTCTACTGCTACTCCCCTCCATCCCTATACTGCCCTCCATCCCTCTACTGCTACTCCCCTCCATCCCTCTTCTCCCCTCCATCCCTCTACTGCCCTCCATCCCTCTACTGCTACTCCCCTCCATCCCTCTACTCCCCTCCATCCCTCTACTGCCCTCCATCCCTCTACTCCCCTCCATCCCTCTACTGCTACTCCCCTCCATCCCTCTACTACCCTCCATCCCTCTTCTCCCCTCCATCCCTCTACTGCCCTCCATCCCTCTACTCCCCTCCATCCCTCTATTCTCCTCCATCCCTCTACTCCCCTCCATCCCTCTACTCCCCTCCATCCCTCTACTGCTACTCCCCTCCATCCCTCTACTCCCCTCCATCCCCCTACTGCTACTCTCCTCCATCCCCCTACTGCTACTCCCCTCCATCCCTCTTCTCCCCTCCATCCCTCTACTCCCCTCCATCCCTCTACTCCCCTCCATCCCTCTTCTCCCCTCCATCCCTCTACTCCCCTCCATCCCTCTACTCCCCTCCATCCCTCTTCTCCCCTCCATCCCTCTACTCCCCTCCATCCCTCTTCTCCCCTCCATCCCTCTACTGCCCTCCATCCCTCTACTCCCCTCCATCCCTCTACTGCCCTCCATCCCTCTACTACCCTCCATCCCTCTACTGCTACTGCCCTCCATCCCTCTACTGCTACTCCCCTCCATCCCTCTACTCCCCTCCATCCCTCTACTCTCCTCCATCCCTCTACTCCCCTCCATCCCTCTACTCCCCTCCATCCCTCTACTCCCCTCCATCCCTCTATGACTCCCCTCCATCCCCCTACTGCTACTCCCCTCCATCCCCCTACTGCTACTCCCCTCCATCCCTCTACTCCCCTCCATCCCCCTACTCCCCTCCATCCCTCTACTCCCCTCCATCCCCCTACTGCTACTCCCCTCCATCCCCCTACTGCTACTGCCCTCCATCCCTCTACTGCTACTCCCCTCCATCCCTCTATTCTCCTCCATCCCTCTACTCCCCTCCATCCCTCTACTCCCCTCCATCCCTCTACTGCTACTCCCCTCCATCCACTCCATCCCCCTACTGCCCTCCATCCCTCTACTGCCCTCCATCCCTCTACTGCTACTCCCCTCCATCCCCCTACTCCCCTCCATCCCCCTACTCCCCTCCATCCCTCTACTGCCCTCCATCCCTCTACTCCCCTCCATCCCTCTACTGCCCTCCATCCCTCTACTACCCTCCATCCCTCTACTGCTACTGCCCTCCATCCCTATACTGCTACTCCCCTCCATCCCTATACTGCCCTCCATCCCTCTACTGCTACTCCCCTCCATCCCTCTCCTGCTACTCCCCTCCATCCCTCTACTCCCCTCCATCCCTCTACTCTCCTCCATCCCTCTACTCCCCTCCATCCCCCTACTCCCCTCCATCCCTCTACTCCCCTCCACCCCCCTACTGCTACTCCCCTCCATCCCTATACTGCTACTCCCCTCCATCCCTCTACTGCTACTCCCCTCCATCCCCCTACTGCTACTCCCCTCCATCCCTCTACTGCTACTCCCCTCCATCCCTCTACTGCTACTCCCCTCTATCCCTCTACTCCCCTCCATCCCTCTACTCTCCTCCATCCCTCTACTCCCCTCCATCCCTCTACTGCTACTCCCCTCTATCCCTCTACTGCTACTCCCCTCCATCCCTCTTCTCCCCTCCATCCCTCTACTCACCTCCATCCCCCTCCTCCCCCTCCATCCCTCTACTGCTACTCCCCTCCATCCCCCTACTCCCCTCCATCCCTCTACTCCCCTCCACCCCCCTACTGCTACTCCCCTCCATCCCTATACTGCCCTCCATCCCTCTACTGCTACTCCCCTCCATCCCTCTTCTCCCCTCCATCCCTCTACTGCTACTCCCCTCCATCCCTCTACTCCCCTCCATCCCTCTACTCCCCTCCATCCCCCTACTGCCCTCCATCCCTCTTCTCCCCTCCATCCCCCTACTGCTACTCCCCTCCATCCCTCTTCTCCCCTCCATCCCTCTACTGCTACTCCCCTCCATCCCTCTACTCCCCTCCATCCCCCTACTGCCCTCCATCCCTCTTCTCCCCTCCATCCCCCTACTGCCCTCCATCCCTCTACTCCCCTCCATCCCTCTACTCTCCTCCATCCCTCTACTCCCCTCCATCCCTCTACTGCTACTCCCCTCCATCCCTCTACTGCCCTCCATCCCTCTACTGCTACTGCCCTCCATCCATTTACTCCCCTCCATCCCTCTACTCTCCTCCATCCCTCTACTCCCCTCCATCCCTCTACTGCTACTCCCCTCCATCCCTCTACTCCCCTCCATCCCCCTACTGCTACTGCCCTCCATCCCTCTACTGCCCTCCATCCCTCTACTCCCCTCCATCCCTCTACTCCCCTCCATCCCCCTACTGCTACTCCCCTCCATCCCTCTACTCCCCTCCATCCCTCTACTGCTACTCCCCTCCATCCCCCTACTCCCCTCCATCCCCCTACTGCCCTCCATCCCTCTACTCCCCTCCATCCCTCTACTCTCCTCCATCCCTCTACTCCCCTCCATCCCTCTACTGCTACTCCCCTCCATCCCTCTACTGCCCTCCATCCCTCTACTACCCTCCATCCCTCTACTGCTACTGCCCTCCATCCCTCTACTCCCCTCCATCCCTCTATTCTCCTCCATCCCTCTACTCCCCTCCATCCCTCTACTCCCCTCCATCCCTCTACTGCCCTCCATCCCTCTACTGCCCTCCATCCCTCTACTGCTACTCCCCTCCATCCCTCTACTCCCCTTCATCCCTCTACTGCCCTCCATCCCTCTACTGCCCTCCATCCCTCTACTGCCCTCCATCCCTCTACTGCCCTCCATCCCTCTACTGCTACTCCCCTCCATCCCTCTACTGCTACTCCCCTCCATCCCTCTACTCCCCTCCATCCCTCTTCTCCCCTCCATCCCTCTACTGCCCTCCATCCCTCTACTCCCCTCCATCCCTCTTCTCCCCTCCATCCCTCTACTGCCCTCCATCCCTCTACTGCCCTCCATCCCTCTACTCCCCTCCATCCCTCTACTCCCCTCCATCCCTCTACTGCTACTCCCCTCCATCCCTCTACTCCCCTCCATCCATTTACTTTTTTATTTACTTCTTCGCTCACAGTCAACGGTCCCAAAGTCGCCCCCAAAAACATACTGTAGGCAAACACCCACACATATACAAATATACCTACACGCACGCACATACACACGCACACACATAGACATACACACACCTAGTTTACAGTCAGCGGCCCCAAAGTCGCCCCCAAATGTATACTGTAGACAAACACACATATACACATACACACACGCACGCGCGCACACACACACACACACACACACACACACACACACACACACACACACACACACACACACACACACACACACACACAAACACGCACACTCACACACACACACACACACACACACACACACACACACACACACACACACACACACACACACACACACACACATATGCACACACGCGCGCACATCTTTATTTACTCCCTCGCTCACACAGTCTGCAGCTCCAAAGTCCGCTCCTTAGGTTCACAAAAACAGACATATAATTGAATGTTATGCAGTCGTGGCCTAGTGGTTAAGGAGATGGGCTTTAGCTCAGAAGGTTGCAGGTTTGAATCCCACCCTATACCACTCCCCACCAGACTCCATGGTTGAAGTGCCCTTGAGCAAGGCACCTAACCCCACACTGTTCCAGGGACTGTAACCAATACCCTGTACTCAAAATAAGTGTAAGTCGCTTTGGATAAAAAAGTGTAATGCATAAGTGTAATGTAACAATATAATGTATATCACTTCATCAACACACTCTTCTAAAAGGGTTGCTTATACATGGGTTTTCAATTTTTGTTTTACCCTGGCTGAGCGACCCTGACTGCGCACAACTCAACCTCTGATTGTTGGAAACTGCTGTAGGTCAAAATATTAGCTCACGTAGGTGGCTGCCTGCCTGCATCCAGTGTTGCCAGATGTGTCTGATCAAATGTCAAAGGTTCTCAAAAAACGCCAAAATGCGCTAAATTCCACCCAAATTCAACAAATTACATTGACTTGTATGGGCCCAAAACGACTGAAAAAAACACCAAATGGGCAATTTTCCCCGTTTTTTACCGGCAGACGCTCATCCCAAGCAGCCCAATCTGGCAACACTGCCAGCATCTTGCCCGTCCTCACAACACTGTGTTTATAAACAAAAGAAGCCCATGTATACATGGGTACTAAATTGTTGTTTTCTCCTGGCTGCGCGACGCTAGCTGCGCACAGCTCAACCTCTGATTGTTGGAAACCTCTGTCTATAAAGAGATGTGGTAGGCTGCTAAAGTCTTGCCCCTCCTCAAAACATTGTGTTTATAAACACGGTGGACCCATGTATAGTGTGTTTCCTGATTTTGTTCTACTCCTGTCCACAGGAGGCAGGCTGTGGTGGGCAGATGATAAAATATAACGTCAGCTAAGTGTAATGTAATAATGTAATGTAATATCACTTCATCAACACACTCTTCTATTACGGCTGCTTAATTGTGTGTTTCCTGTATGTTCCACTCCTGTCCACAGGGGGCAGGCTGTGGTGGGCAGATGATGACCTGGCTCAGCTGGGGACGGTTGCCAAGAGGGACGGCCGCAACATGGTGGTGCTGAGGAACAAGACCAACGGGGTGCTCCACATGAAGGTGTATGACAGAGACGTGCAAAAAGGTAAGGACTTGGGCTGTGCAATATATCGTATTAATATTGTGATATTTATTGCTTTGGATCATATTAAGGAGCTCTGTAACACGTTGGCCCATTCGTAGCTTCTCAAATAACTAAACAAAACTGTGTTAATGAGTCAAATAATATCCAAAGCCACTTTTTCCATATTTTTCCATAAGCATAGAGCTTTTTCAAGTATGATGGCCCTTGATCCCACATGTTTATAATGTGAGGATTGTCTTCAAAATGCACGGGGAGATAGCACATAAGTCGTAACAAGGAATAACATGGGAGTTAAGAATAAGGTGGATAAAAAAGTGTCACCTCACTAACAGTGCAAATTAGGTCGTGTTAGTATCTACTTAGCCCTTTATGCAGCCAAAAAAAAGATAGAAGGGAACAGAACAGTGTCTGGTCTCAGATTTATGAGTCGATTAGCTTTTTTGCATTTCTTTGTGTTTTGTCCGTCAAATGATTCAAGGTAATGGCCCATATATTATCAGCGTAGCCGCAGCGGATCTCTTAAAATTGCCTGCCGCCCGCAATAAGGGATGACTACTTAGGAGGCCAAGATGTAAATCTGCCCAAGTTGCAGCACTACACTCCCCCTACGCCAGTGTTTCTCAAACTTTTTCAGATGGAGGACCACTTTGTCCCCCAAAAATGTTCAGGGACCACCTGTCAACTGAATTAACAGTTGAAGGGTGCTAATTTGACTCAGCTAATTTCAATGCAGATCATTTACTTCATTCACATTACATGGCTGTCTATATAGTGGTGAAAGTATGATTTCAGCTGTGTTTAGCTTTGTAATAATGTTACAAATATAGCCTACTGCTAGCTTGTCTTGGAAAAGTAGAAATCCCCTCGCGGACCACCAGTGGTCCCCGGACCACACTTTGAGAATCACTGCCCTACACTAATGCTACCCTGCGCTACCCCACCCAGTGCTCTCATAGCAATTAGCCTCTCCATTCATAATACAGCAGCAACTCATTACTGTCAAGGCTGTACAGGCTGAACAATACTGATAACACGCATCCTTGGATAGAGGGAACTGTAAGAGGGAGGGATGGATGGAGGGATGTCGTGGGATGGAGGAAAAGAGGGAATCAGGTATGGCGTGATGGAAGGATAGAGTAATGGAGGGATGGAAGTATAGAGGGATGGAGGGATGTGGTGAGATAGAAGGAGGGAGGGATGGAGGGATGTGGTGAGATAGAGGGAAGGATAAAAGAGAGATCTAGAGGGATGGAGGGATAAAAGGATGGAGGGATGGGAGGATAGAGAGTTAGAGGGGTGGAGTGATAGAGGGAGCTTTAGGATGGATTGCTGGAGGGATGGAGGAACGGGAGGATAGAGGGAAGTAGGGATGGTGTGATGGAAGGATACTGTTGAGTAATGGAGGGATGGAAGTCTAGAGGGAATGAGGGATGTGGTGAGATAGAGGGACGGAGGGATGGCGTGATAGAGGGCTGTAGGAGGGATTGCAGGAGGGATGGAGGGAGCTGGAGGAGGGAGGGATGGGAGGATGGCGCGATGGAGGGATGGCGTGATGGAAGGACACTTAAGTGTGCTGTGCTTAACTGTTTTAAAGCTCAGTATCAGTGGAACCTCCTCTCCTCTCTAATGGGACGGGATTCATCATCGTGAAGTGAAGTATGCTTCATCGTTAGTGCCCATTGTGCTGCACTGTTATCACTTTTCTTTTGTTAGCAAAATTTGGGATTTGAGATGACCTCTGTACTGCCATCACCAAAAATGGTCTGTGTGCTGTTTGATTGTTTTTATCTATTTATTTCCTAGTTCTTTACATTTACACACCAGACCAAGCTGTCAATTTTACCATAAGCGAGGAGGATGATTGCCAGTTATGTATCTCCCCTCCCTTATCACAGAGCTATTAAACCTGCAACCATACCATCCCTTGACCAACTCTTTAGTATAATGTAACAGTTGCATTTTCACGTTGACCATGTATGCTTATTTCCTAGCTTTGGCCACATTTTCTAGACTGGAAACTGATTAAAGACTGCTTACCTTGTAGTCGGTACACCATGTAAAGCTTGTGTTAAAGCATGAACAAAAAAGGGGGGAGCTTTGACCTTCTTACCTCTGACAGCTTTGACAAAATGTCCGCCTACAGCTCCTGCGGAAGAACAATTATCTCATATCTGGTGTCCTGAGTGTCTGTGTTCTGTCTGGCTGCTGTTCTCCCTTGGGGAGGGATCCTGTACAGGTGAACAATAGTGGCTGCTGTTCTCCCTTGGGGAGGGATCCTGTACAGGTGAACAATGGTGGCTGTGACCCTCAGCCTGAAATAAAGTGTAATAGGAGTGTATGTATGCCTCACCCATCTACCTCTAACTTTGCAGAAAATGTTTTAGACAGACGTGGATAGGGCAGTCTTTACATCAGTTTGAACTTAAAATCAATGGACACCTTTTAGGCCCCAGAGTAGTAGCCACCCACTGCCACAGCCACAGCCCCAACAGACAGACAGAGAAACATAGGTACTGTAAATGTTTTAGACAGACTCGAATAGGACTAGTTATATTGCAATCTTTACTTCATTTTGAACTTAAAATAAACGGACACCATTTTAGTTCTCAGAACAGTAGCCACCCACAGCCACAGCCCCAACAGACAGACAGAGAAAGATAGGTACAGTACAACAGTAGGCTATATATGGTTCATTTTGTGTCTGTGTCTGCCCTCGTCTTCTCCTCCCTCAGGGAAGAACCCGTGTCAGGTGAACAATGGAGGCAGCGCTCAGCTCTGTCTGCCCACCTCGGAGAACTCCCGCAGCTGTGCCTGCACTGTGGGCTACAACCTGCGCACAGACCGCATGTCCTGTGAAGGTGGG
>NC_085869.1:6139704-6142204 GCF_034702125.1 Engraulis encrasicolus | reverse complement strand
TGAGTTACCACTTGTGCTGCAAAACTCTTTTCTTCTTCTTTTAATTCCATCAATTAATTTGCCATTTTCTAGTTTTACTAATTGGTACCCATTCGCCCAAGCAAGTTGATGTTATAGTTGAAAACACAGGAGAAAAGGAGAAAAAATATTCACTTTTACCCCATGCATATTACACTTTTTATAGTTTAAAACACAAGCATAGTATTGTATATTATACCAGGGAGATGTTTGATATGGCAAAAAAATATGATTACTAGACAGCATCCTGTATGAAGAAGTGCATTGTCCTGAATACGTATTGTCTTGTGGTATCTTCATGTGCCGCCTCCTTCTTGTTGGGCAACCGTGGCCTAGTGGTTAGGGAGTTGGTTTTTCAATTTGGAGATTGTAGGTTCGAATCCCACCTGACCTCTCCCTACACTTCCATACATGGCTGAAGTGCCCTTGAGCAAGGCACCCAACCCCACATTGCTCCAGGGACTGTAATCAATACCCTGAAGAAGAATAACTAAGTCGCTTTGGATAAAAGGGTCAGCTAAGTGTAATGTAATGTTAAAGGGACACTGTGTGAGATTTTTAGTTGTTTATTTCTAGAATCCATGCTACCCATTCACTAATGTTACCTTTTTCATGAATACTTACCACCACCATCAAATTCTAAGTATTCATTATGACTGGAAAAATTTTATACATGAAAAGGGGGATCTTCCCCATTTCCAGAAATAGCCATTTTTAGCTGCAAAAATGACTGTACTTGGGCCATACTTACATACAATATTAGTTTATTACTTAGTAAACTTTAATGAAAAGATCAAGTTTGACAGTAGGCAGCCCGGTTTCAATGAGCAGCATAGTCACAGTACCTTTTTTGACCATTTCCTGCACAGTGTACCTTTAATGTTAATGTAATGTTAATGTAATGTAATGTAATGCTGTTGTTTGTCATTTGTTTGTTCTCCTCCCCCATGGTCGCCATGGCAGGAACCAACTCGTGTGCGCGTGGCAAGGCACCTAACCCCACATTGCTCCAGGGACTGTAACAAATGCCCTGAAAAAGAATAACTAAGTCGCTTTGGATAAAAGGGTCAGCTAAGTGTAATGTCATGTTAATGTAATGTAATGTAATGTAATGTTGTTGTTTGTCATTTGTTTGTTCTCCTCCTCCACCATGGTCACCACAACAGGAACTAACCCGTGTGCGCGCAGCAACGGCGGCTGCCAGCAGCTGTGCTTCCACCTGGGCAGCGGGCGGCGCACCTG
The DNA here is from genome assembly GCF_034702125.1 of Engraulis encrasicolus. NCBI lineage: Eukaryota > Metazoa > Chordata > Actinopteri > Clupeiformes > Engraulidae > Engraulis > Engraulis encrasicolus. The sequence continues at coordinate 6,140,944 of NC_085869.1, read as the reverse complement.
TGCCTGTGCGCACGGCTTCCTGGCGGAGGACGGCTTCGCCTGCCAGCGCTACGAGGGCTACCTGCTCTACTCGGAGCGCACCATCCTCAAGAGCATACACCTGTCGGACGAGAGCGACCTCAACCAGCCCCTGCAGCCGTTTGAGAACCAGGCCTTCTTCAAGAACGTCATCGCCCTGGCGCTGGACTACCGGCAGGACTCTGGGGCGGGGAGCAACCGGATCTTCTTTAGCGATGTTCACTACGGGACCATACAGGTGGTCAACGACGACTGGACAGGCAGGAGTGTCATCGTCGACAGTAAGTTGGTTGATTTTTTTTGTCGTTGTTGTTGATGTTATGCTGATTTTGTACTGACTAGTGCAGAGACCGTTGGGTCAATTTGCCTGTGTTGTGTTTTGTAATTTAGGACTATGTACAAAAGTTGGGGGCTTCCCGACTGCGCTGTCCTAATGTGCTCTTTTAAGAGTGTACCGTCACACCGGTGTGACGGGATTGTTCGGGCAGTCAAAGTTCTATAGAATTCTGGGCGTCATCTATCTAATAATTTAAGATGGTAAAGATGGCCAACAAATAGTGATAGCTTAAGACTTTCTTGGGTTAGCCTATCGCCCCAAAGACATTTTGTGTCCTTTTGGGGGTTATCAGTTAACTGAACAGAAAGGAGTGCAGCAGGGTGTTTCATCTATGTGGCTGAATGTGAAACAGTTTCAAAGTCGGTTTCAGTAGTGAAATATGAGTGGATTGGACCATTGGTCAATGATGACTCCAAGTAAAAATGGCCAGGAGTGGAGAGGAAGGACTAGCATCGCAAAAAGTTTCTTTTGTTTTTTTTAGATACTTTTTATTTATGGTATTTTTTTATAGAGGCAAGACAAATACAAAAACACACAAAAAAGCCAAAAAAACAGAAAGAAAAATAATTTGGAGGTAATTTGGATAAGCGCATATCACAGTCAATACAATACAATACTATCAATACAGTACAATAGTCTAATTAACCTGTGTTAGTTCTGTCATTTATGTAAACGGACCATTTAATCCACTTTCTTTCTCCAATTTCTTTTTGCAGCCTTAGGGAATAGGTCATCTGCTCAAGGAGATGTAAATGTTTTACGATGCCAACAAATGTGCCCACCGTAGGTGTATCTTTCTGTAGCCAATATTTGGTGATTGCCTTTTTCCCTGCTGCCATCATAATTTTTAAGAGGTACTCATCATCTTTGTCTAATTCCTCAGGA
>NC_085869.1:6119704-6134704 GCF_034702125.1 Engraulis encrasicolus | reverse complement strand
CTATTCTGGAGTTAATCAGGATTCTCTCTCTCTCTCTCTCTCTCTCTCTCTCTCTCTCTCTCTCTCTCTCTCTCTCTCTCTCTCTCTCTCTCTCTCTCTCTCTCTCCACCTCTCCCCACCGCTCCCCCTATATCCTCTATCTCCCCCTACCTGGTCATGGTCTATCCCAAGTCACAGAATGTCTTTTTGCACAATTACCTTTTTACATTTTTTACATTTTTTACATATTACATTTTCACATTCTTTATCTTTACTATTTTTATTTATTTATTTTTCCCCTCCCTGACTATTCCTGTGTTATTTGTGTCTTGAAATGTCCATATGGGCATTTGTTTATTTGTGTATTTATGTAAGCTACTGGATACCTGAATTTCCCCCTGGGTATTAATAAAGTTACCCTACTCTACTCTACTCTACTCTACTCTACCTCCCCCCCCTTAGATGTGGGTTCATTTGAAGGCTTGTGAATAACTATTCCTTATGTCTTTCAAAGAGTGATTAATCAAGACTCTCTCTCTCTCTCTCTCTCTCTCTCTCTCTCTCTCTCTCTCTCTCTCTCTCTCTCTCTCTCTCCCTCTACCCCTCCCCTATATCATCTATCTCCCCCTCCCTCTCCCCTCCTCAGATGTGGGTTCAGTGGAGGGCCTGGCCTACCACCGTGCGTGGGACACCGTCTACTGGACCAGCTCCACCACCTCCAGCATCAGTCGACACAGCGTGGACCAGCGACGCCACGGGGCTTTCACCCGGCAGGCTGTTGTCACCATGTCCGAGGACGACCACCCGCACGTGCTCGCTCTGGACGAGTGTCAGAAGTAAGCAATGCGTCCTACTTTTCTTTTCTGTGCCAATCCTTGAACTGGGTCAGTAGGTTGAATGTAGGTAGTGCTAAACAGTAGATGAGTTTAAATGTGTGATATGTATGCTTGCTTGATGTTTTTTTTTTAAGAATTAGGTGTCTCCACTCCACCGTTCTTTCTTCAAAGATTTAGATTTATTCAGCTTCAGGAATGTACCACGCACTGATGAAGGCTTGATAGCCGAAACGCGTTTGCTTTTTGGACATGGTGGTAATATAAATAAATAATGAGACGCAGCTTGTGAGTGCAGATTTTTCTTCCTTAAGTTGATACATTTTATCGCGCACCCAAAGACTTTCGTTTTTTCCAAGAAGTTGAGCGCGTCCTTTGCCAACATTAGATTTATTCAGGTCATGTACTCTATCCAAGATTGGTTAGCTGTAGAGAACTGAAGCTTTTGTAAATTCCGGAGCCTCTTTTGTCTGGCAGCGTTAGCATGCTAATGCTGGATGAATGTCAAAGTAAAGTTTAGCTCAGCTCATGCTTGTACTTTTTTTTTACTCCTATAGCTCTTCCAAAACCGTATTATCCACATGTTAACTTTAATGGAGCCCTTTTGTCAATAAAGTCCATTATCCCAAAGTCCATTATTCTCTCTGCCTCTGCTTCATACAGGCATAATATTTAGCACAAAAAAAGACACCTTTGCCCAATGTCACTCACGGTACACTGAGTACAGATGTATGTTGTTAGCGCTTTCTAGGCTTGCAAGCAAATTATACTATCTGACAGCAGTGTGCTTAACCTGCTTAACCAGATACAGGTTCAGCACTTGTTGAGGGAGTGGAAGCTTTGTTGCCACATTCTGTGTTCCACATTCCGTGTTCCATTGGCATGTCGGGGAGATAAGTTACAATGCGGCTCACCTCAGCAACCCTGACTGTGGGAATGAGATTAAGAGGTCTATGCAGCCAATTTAAATGGACTGCATTTACATCACATTTTGTGCTCAGGGTGTATTTATTAAATGGCTTTATTTCGCCCAAACACACACACTCAGCTACCCATTAGACATAATGGATTGAGCTGAGTATTAATACCTGTAATGCACCTACAATATTGTTTTTATTTTAATAATAACCATATTGTTATTTAATGACCTGGGGGTTGTCCTCATAGTTACATTTAGTGTTTGGGTGACAGCCTTAGTGTGGTGTATTGTGCTTTTATAGTTTGCAGATGGGGTTTACTGGGGTTACTTGTCTAATGCACAGCTCATAATACTGTCAATGCCTCTTCATCTAAGTCACTGCATCATGTTACCAGTGTGATATTCAAGTTCCTCTACATTTGCTTTTGTTCATATTGAAGTCTGCATATACAGTCAGTTTTTTTACAAAGTGTGTCCTCTGAGTTTAATCAACCTGGTTCCCTTTGAGTACTGTGTTACCCATAATCAGATATTTATTTATTTGTTTATATGTTTATTTTCAAACTGGATCTGGATTCAGCAATTCCCTTTTGAAGTTATGTACTGACTTCATGAAAATCAGAAGAGTAAATGGAAAGAGCTGCACACCTGGGAGCTAATGAAAGGCGCTGCAGTCCCTCAGTGTTTTCCACTGTGTCATAGAAATCCATTTACCAGCACAGTTGGCTAGTTCACATCTGTGATTCACAGCATGGCCGGCTTGGTTAACTAACAAGCACTGACAAGCAGACAGAAACACACGCATGCACGCATGCACGCATGCAGGCACGCACGCACACACACACACACACACACACACACACACACACACACACACACACACACACACACACATACGCACGCACACACGCACGCAGGCAGGTACACATGCACGCACACACACACACACACACTTGTGCATGGAGGATCATGGAGGTAGAAAACCCTTTAACATATTTATTTCAATATGGGTCAAAACCTGATGCGATCCCTGCTTTGAAGTCAGCATGGTACCTATTGCAAGACCAGTGAAGTACAGTACATAATGCATTCAGCATATCAACATTATAAGGCATTCCCTTTCAACTTCAGTGTCATATTATTACTTACATTAATAATGAATAACCTGCATGTTTGAGATAGAGGATGCTACACTGTCAATTTCTGCTATGGTCAGATATTGGACTTTTTATACTGGAATTTTGAAACCCAAAGTATTCCCCCCGTTTTTGGGAGGTTTTTTGACAATAAAGCTGTAAGTGGTTTGACCTTCACTAAAGAATGAGGCTATAAACATCAAAGCAATTGCCAGCATGTTGTTTCCACAATGGGGTCACATAGTAGATAAACCGCCTGTGCTGCATGAAAGTTCAATTTGCGAACTTTAAGTGTGTGTGTGTGTGTGTGTGTGTGTGTGTGTGTGTGTGTGTGTGTGTGTGTGTGTGTGTGTGTGTGTGTGTGTGTGTCTGTGTGTCTGTCTGTCTGTCTGTCTGTCTGTCTGTCTGTCTGTCTGTCTGTCTGTCTGTCTGTCTGTCTGTCTGTCTGTCTGTCTGTCTGTCTGTCTGTCTGTCTGTGTGGGGTTTGGAAGGGAAGCAGCAAATTTAGAAGGCTACACAGGAAGAAACGTGACGAAGGGTTCAAGGAAAAAAATAAAACTCAGAAAATGGCTTATGTTGCTAATTTGGTATGCCACCGACAGCACAATACTTGCCTGCTAATTGGAACTTAACCTGCAATGATTAATTGGCCGTGATATCTAAGCAGTGTAGCTATTCTCTGCCAGACAATTACAGAACGAGAAAAAGAAGAAAAAAGGCTATTATTTTGTTGTATTTGCAGTTTAAATGTACTTTATTACACATCAGGTTATTCACTTTATCATATGCATGCCATCCTATTATAATGCGATTTTCTCCACTTTCTTCAGGGCCATTAAAAATGTGTTCACATTTTAGGGTTGTTGTTCACGTGCTATATTTCTAGTCAGGATGAGTAATGAAGAATCCAGCCCCTAGATCATTGGACTACACACTTAATCATCTCGTATTTAAGTCAAGTTATGTTACCATCCCTTGAGTAACAGATGCATTTGACCTTGAGAAAGCTACAAGGTCACCTGAAGAATCATCAACTAAATTTGACAACCTGTCCATCACCTGTGACAGGAAGTGACCATCAGTCTGGTGTTGCTAAGGGCCGTTTACAAGAATGTCACGCCATGATATAAATTGTGTCTCTCATCTGTCTTTGTGGACATGTCCCAAAGTACAAAGTGAAGGACCATTATTTTCTAAAGCCTTGTGTGCGACATTGTGCTGTCACGGCTGCAATGTGTGCAATCTCTCAAACAGGAATTGAGACTTTGTGGATTAGTGTCCTGCGGAACACAAGCAGTCATCCCACATCAGCCTTGTGGCAGTGATGTCACAATGTTGTGTCAGCGTCTCCTCTTGTGAGACGTTGAATTGGTCATCGCCACCTAGGAGGACTTCCAGCCAAAACGACATTCAGTGTCACTTCTCGTTATTTTACTGACTGAGATCAGTGAATTGGAACAGACTATAATGGATTGAACTATTTCATTCTCTTTCATTGCCCCCACGAGCCAGTCACTGACTCGCTTGCAGTAAAGCCTGTCATTCGCTCTACAATGTTATGACCTTCAGTACAAACAAGCGATGGTTTATGAATTCATCGTCTTTCTCATATTTAACCTTCTGATGTATTCTTTGGCAATATCAGTAATAAGCTATTATAGATAATAATCGATTTGTTATTCTGTTCTGCATTGCCTCTATTCCTCTTGTGTGTCACATTGATCTGTTCTGTAGCACAGCATCCAATTTTAGCCAAAGGCCGGTGTAGCAGGCATTGAGTTAGACGATGAAGCCTGTGGCAGAAAAATAAATGATCAAATACATGAGATTTTGACTGCAACAGACAAAATGCTGAATTAATATCTAACTATCTTGGAGAGGCATGCTGTAGTACCATGAGGTCTTATATCATTGAGGGGAGGTCCAGGCCATAATCATCAACAGTCCACCAGGCAAAAGCCCTGTGGCCAAGCCAGTCAGTTCTATTAGTATCTACACTGTGAGTGTGTTCCGATATGCGACCTTGCGTCCTCCACTTGTGCTTGTGGCCTAGTACCAGGAAGTAATATGTCATGATGACATCACTGACAACAGCATTATATTTCAATATCTTGCAAGAGCTCAATTGTAAAGTAATTTTCTCATTTGCAAACTGGATGGTGAATGAAGAATAGTCCCCCAAACATTGTTTTGGCTAGGCTGTCAGCGGGGAAACTTTATTGTTTGGGGAGGGGCCAGGAGGCGGGGCGAGGCCACAAGCACAAGTGGAGGACGCAAGGTCGCATATTGGAACGCACCCTGTAGCATAAGGGGCTCAGCATTTGCGTTAGCAGTTGTGGTTGGCTGTGTTGCCATGGCAGAGTGAGGGTGTTCTAAAGCTCCACAGTACTCTATAGCAGTGGCTCCCAAACTTTTTCCCCTGTGCACCCCCTTGTACATTTCAATGTGGTTCGCGCACCCCCTAATCGAATATTTTGGTGTGCTGATGTCCATGAAAGTATGGATTAACTGCACATTTTGCACAATTGTTTTGGAGAATCCTCTTTTTACAATAGTCTAGAGTTAAACTATTGTACAATTCTCATGGACCCTTCAGCATACAATTCACCATACAATTAAAAACTAATGAATGAATGATCATTAATGATGGAGAAAACCTCACATATCCATCATTCCTCTATTCAGCTCCTGCACCCCCTTATGGCAGGCTGCGCACCCCCAGGGGTGCATGCACCCCAGTTTGGGAAACCCTGCTCTATAGGGACCCAGCCCAATTTAAACCCCCCATGCTCAGTCATGCATAATGGATTATGATGGTTCTATTTGCATCAGTTCAAATGAGGCATACCCCCCCCTCTTTTTTCCATGAATTTATTGAAACTGTGTTGTCCTTCAGAGGCTGTGAAATGTACAGTGGTCATGGAGGGTAGCAAGATCTTTTCTTCATTTCTACTTCTAATTTACTGTAAGGGTTTTTTCTTTGGCTCTGTTTGGCTCTCTCTCCCTCTCCCTCAGTTTGCCTTGTAAGGAGTGCAATTATTAAAAATGCATTACCTTTTCACATTTCAATTTTCACCAGCACACGGCTTAACAAGATCTACAAATTATATATCAAGATTTTAAAAAGTAATTTGTCTTTTTATCTTTCTGAAAGCATGCTAGCAGACGGTGGAGGGAGAAAAAAAAACATTGCTACGTCGTTATTGACATTAATGCTCCTGTGTGGTTGTAAAAGACAGGACACCACAGTCAGATTTGATTGCAGATAGCAGCCAGAGCAATCGTGCGAGAGAGAGAGACACGCACAGCAGATTAATGTAGTCTGGATGATGCTATGAATAATTCTGATATGTCTTGATTTATTTTCTCAACAGACAGGGAGGACCTTTAATGTTTCCCTCTTTAGTCTATTAAAGTCATCATCTTGTCCTCAACTCAATTTCACACATCTTATTTGCTCAGTTCTGATTCCTGAGGCGGTGGGGGTGGGGGTGGGGTGGGGGGGTGGTGGTGGTGGGGAGGAGGTGTTATGGGATTGGCAGTGTTGTGGGTCCAAGTGATCTCCAGGGATATGTATATATTATGCGCATGATAATGCCTTGGCTTTCGGAATGAAGGGATGTTACATCTTTTTATCACAGAACTGTGTCTGATTCCTTTGAGCTGGGATGTGTGTACCACAGTGTTGAACCGCAATATGAGTGGCCCTTTCTTGCAAAGAGCAGCTTGAGTAATAAGAGTGTTTGGAGTCAGCTTGTTCTATGGTTCTCTGTAATACATCTTTTTTTGTACCAGCAAATTTTAAGTACATGAAATGTAATGATGATCATTTTGAGTGGATCTGACTTTGTTTAATATATAACTAAGTAATATTAGAAAGATGGAAACTTGTTTTATTTTGAACTTGTTTTTTGGACAAACTGCTTGTAATTGTTTGGACTCCCCAAGTTCAGCAGCAGTGCTGAATTGGTAATAAGTACAGGTATAAGTGATTAGAGAATTATGATATCATATTTAAAAATGTACATCTGTGTTTTTGCTGTTCTTTTTCTCAATGCTTTGGATGAGCAGGTTGTAGAAATCACAGATGTGTTTGTGTTTTACTTGTTTTGCGAGAGCCCACACACCTCAAAGGCTTCTTTTTCAGCAGGTGCAGCTTTCCATGGTACTTCAGTCATGCATGTGTTTTACTTGCGACAATATGTGCTGCTGTTCTTTCTCTCAGCCTGATGTTTTGGGAAACTTTCTTTGAATGTTCTTTCAAAGGGAGGTACCGCGCCTTTTCTCTTGATGCCGGGTGGGTGCGTAGGTTCCAACAGGTTAACTATAGGATCAAGGAAGGGGAACTTGCACACCTTGTATGCCGATGCGATAATATCCTTTTATTGCATGTTTCGAAAATAAAAAAGTGCTACCTAAGTGAACAGTGCAAACGTTTCGGTCCCATTCAGACCATCCTCAGTGCATCCTTGATCCTATGGGAAACTTTCTTTGGAAACTTTTTGCATTTGTGTGTACTGTGTGTGCAGCCACATTTAGTAAGAACCAAGTAAAGACTCTCCTCTTTCGTCACTATCTACTAGACTAATGTTTGAGCTGCCCTTGCCCCAGGTCAGACTCTTTGTGTGTGTGTGTGTGTATGTGTGTGTGTGTGTGTGTGTGTGTGTGTGTGTGTGTGTGTGTGTGTGTGTGTGTGTGTGTGTGTGTGTGTGTGTGTGTGTGTGTGTGTGTGTGTGTGTGTGTGTGTACACAAAAAAAACCTAGCATCTGCGCTTGTTCTGTATATTTCCTGTGCACTTTGTAGCTGTTAGTGATGCTGGCTATGACTATGTCCTCATATGGAAGTCGCTTCGGTTATAAAGCGTCTGCCAAATGCAATGTAATGTAATGTTTGTGTTGTTCTGTCTTCATCGTAGCCTGATGTTCTGGACCAATTGGAACGAGCAGCGTCCCAGCATCATGCGCTCCACTCTGGCCGGCAACAACATCCAGGTGATCGTGGGCGCCGACATCTTCACGCCCAACGGCCTGACCATCGACCACAAGGCGGAGAAGCTGTACTTCTCAGACGGCAGCCTGGGCAAGATCGAGAGGTGTGAATATGACGGCTCCAACAGACAGGTGAGGATGCTTACCGGATCCATAGACTTCTTTGCCATCATGCAGCAATCTTGGAGACACCTTTTGGAATCTATTTATCATTGAGACCAGTAACACAAGACCCTCTGATAAAAGAGTTAAGGACTCTCAGATAAGTGATGGTCACAAAAAATATTACATGGTTAAAACCATCATGACAGGTTTATCAGAATACCATATTTTGAGGCTTCCTGTGAATTAAAATTACGGGTTTTTTTAAATATATATATTTTTAGGGCTTTTTTGCCTTTATTTTTGACAGGACAGTGTAGTAGAGACAGAAAATGAGTGGGGAGAGAGAGACAGGGAAGGATCGGCATATGACCCGGGCCAGAAACGATCCCGGGTCACTGGCGTAGTAACCCAGTGCCCTACCCTTAGGCCACGGCAGGGTCAAAATTAAGCTTTTACAGCTACTTTTCTCACATTTTATTTTGACAGTGCAGAGGCGCAGTAACACTGTTTTTTTTTAACGGTACATCATAATGATTGGCTGTTGGCAGCGGAGCAGGCGGGATATTTGCACCATAGAGGTAGAAAATAACACTAGAGGTGACTATTTGCGAGAGCACTGGGAAATGGCACATGGAGCTTCCTAACTTCCGTAGGTAGTGTAGGCACCTTCAGTCAATGCAAGTCAATGGAGAACACGCCCACCCCTGTCAAAAAAGTGACTAAAACTGTGTGGATATGAAGTAACACATTAATCAAAGACCAAATTTGAAATGTCAATAAAATACATTTAAAAATCAAATTATATATTTTATGAACATAGTTAGCAACACACTTCAGCTATTGTCCTTGTATAGTGTGTTGATGGACATTTTCACATGATTAAGCCATTTTTGACAGAGGTGAGCCTCCTTCTCCGTTAATTTCCATTTCTCTGATCTACCTAGAGATAATGGCCGCTACAGATTGCCGTAAAAAGGGGGGCGGGGTCACCTCCAGTGTTATTTTCTACCTCTATGATTTGCACACACCCGCCATACTGCCATAATGAATTACAAATGCATTACCAGCAAGTGCTGTGTGGAAAGATCCTCTTATTTTGAGTAGCTAAGCCATAGAGCGCTATACACTACCGCACTTAATATTCCCATACCCAGAGGAGACTGCTTTGGTCGATCCCCATGGTGTTAGATCATGGTAGATAATAGGATATATAGACACATAAGCAGGCTAACTCCTTTGTTCCAAATATTTGCTAAATGTTGCCATGGGACCTCTCTCACTTCCTCTATTTTTAATGGTTTTCTGAGATAAATCACTCTATCCCTCACCAGGGGATACTCCCGTGAAAGCAAAGAGTCGTCTCTTCTTTTTTGCCGCTTTAAAAAATGATCGTTTTTTTTTTTTTCAGTCTGGCATCTCTCTGGGCACTGGCGATGTCTTTTTGACATATCTCTCTCAGTTCTGACAGGCATTCCTGAAGGATTGATTCTGTCTGTCTGTCTGTTTGATGGACGTCAGGCTGTGTGACATCCACTCCAGTCCTGACTATTTCAACATGGAGAAAGAAGGCTCTTTTCTTTAAATATGTTTTTTTTTTATGGTTTTTATTTAAATATACAGTATAAAAGTATAAAAGAGGAAAAAAGTTTTGTTTAAGTGATTTTTTTCCCCTTTTCCCAGCTGTTTTCAAACCATTTCTGAATCAATTAATCCAATGTCTGCACAGGACTGGCTCATTGCATGATTCATGCTCAGTTAATTCACGAAAAAAGAAAGCTTTGCTGCAAGATCAACAGATTGGCTGAAGAGAACTGCAAAATGTCATCAGATTTGAACCCATTTCCCAAAAGAATAGGCATGGTATCTCATTAGTAAGAAGCATTGATTGTAATAATCTGTGATAGCCAGGTTTTTCTACTAGCATTTGATAGTCATCATTACACCTGCACGTTTGACTGGAGCCCTGTTCCAGTTTTAAAACGAATCAATGAAAAGAGATGAGCATGAACGATAATATCTAATGTTTATTAAAACACGTCATTTGCCAAGCAGAAAAAGAACTAATAAGTACTCCCCTGTGCCAATACTTTTTCTTCTTAGCCACAGTAATTCAGTGATAACCACCACCCACGGGCTATGATTAATGACTTAAGATTGTCTTTCTTTTCATGAAGGCATAAGAATAATGAGCAGCAAAAAAATAATCTGTGTTAATTATGTTTTTTTTTTCACAATGACTGCAGTAATAATGGTAAACACCAGAGGAGACTGCGGGGGGGAAATTTCCTGATCTCCAAGAATATCCTGCGCTGTTGGAAAAACGACATTGATATGAAACAACTCAGAAAAACAGAATAACATGTAGTCATGAGTTAGAATATTTTAATATACGTATCTCGTGTATACACAATAAAAAATGCAGTGTTAATTCAACACCGTGGCCTAGTGGTTAGAGAGTTGGTCTTTCAATCTAGGGGTTGCGGGTTTGAATCCCCCCTGACCTCTCCCTACATCTCCATCCATGGCAGAAGTGCCCTTGAGCCAGGCACCTAACCCCACATTGCTCCAGGAATTGTAACCAATACCCTGAAAAAAATAATAGTTGTAAGTCGCTTTGATTAAATGAAAGCGTCAGCTAAGTGCAATGTAATGTAATGTAATCTAATATAACACCTAGAGTGTCAATTTAACTAGGATGTATTTAGTCTCAGAGGACTCTCTAAGTGTTGAATCAACACTGCAGTTTTTACTGTGTACACACATATATCTACACACACTTTAAATGCCTAAAGTAGAATAGCCTATTCAACCCAGTTTTGCTCTCTAATTCCTAAATCTACATTCCATCCCCTATAGCGGGTAGCATCTCTAATGCAGCAGAGTGCTTGTTCTTTCCCTCTTAGCACATTGTGAGGGAGGAGGAGGCTCGGCATAAATACAGAGCAGAGGAGACCAGAGCGGAGGGGAGCTTTTCCATGTAAAACATTGGGCAGGGCTGTCATGCTGAAGCGCCCACCGCATGATAATCCTCACTCTTCTGATTCCTCCTCTCCTGTTCTCTCCTCTCATCTCCTCTCCTCTTCTCTCCTCTCCTACCCCATCCTCTCCTCTCTTCTCCTCTCTTCTCCTCTCCTCTCCCCTCCTCTCTCCTCTCCTCTCCTCTTCCCCCCTCTCTCTCTCTCTCTCTCTCTCTCTCTCTCTCTCTCTCTTGCTCTATCTCTCTCTCTCTCTCTCTCTCTCTCTCTCTCTCTCTCTCTCTTCTCTCTGCTGGGGAATTCAATTTGTGCTTGACACGACCCCAGAGAGCCGGGTGCTTCGGCCGGGCTCAATTAGTCACGGCCCAGCCGCCACAGACGCTCATCCACCCTACACACACACACACACACACACACACACACACACACACACACACACACACACACACACACACACACACACACACACACACACACACACACACACACACACACACACACACACACACACACACACCCAAGCCCTTCGGCCACTGTGCATGCACCAGCAATACGCAGGCCATGTCCTCTAATGAGGCTTTACTCTGAGGACCCCGCAGGGGGGGTGTCCTGTCAACTGCCCGATTTAAAAAGAAGAGATGAGGATCTGAAGCATTGTGTGTGTGTGTGTGTGTGTGTGTGTGTGTGTGTGTGTGTGTGTGTGTGTGTGTGTGTGTGTGTGTGTGTGTGTGTGTGTGTGTGTGTGTGTGTGTGTGTGTGTGTGCGCGCGTTTGTTCGTGTGTGCGTGCGTGCGTGTGCGTGTGTGTGCCTGCGTGTGTGTGCATTTGTGTGGAGAGGGGAGGCAAATTAAGCTGAGATAAGTGATTATCAGCGCAGGGCGTTGCGCTGTGTCCTCCTCGATTGCTTGCAGTGGGGATGTCCCCTCTCTCTGCTGGCATGCTTGCAGTGGGGATGTCCCCTCTCTCTGCTGGCATGCTTGCAGTGGGGATGTCCCCTCTCTCTGCTGGCATGCTTGCAGTGGGGATGTCCCCTCTCTCTGCTGGCATGCTTGCAGTGGGGATGTCCCCTCTCTCTGCTGGCATGCTTGCAGTGGGGATGTCCCCTCTCTCTGCTGGCATGCTTGACAGTGGGGATGTCCCCTCTCTCTGCTGGCATGCTTGCAGTGGGGATGTCCCCTCTCTCTGCTGGCCTGCTTGACAGTGGGGATGTCCCCTCTCTCTGCTGGCATGCTTGCAGTGGGGATGTCCCCTCTCTCTGCTGGCATGCTTGCAGTGGGGATGTCCCCCTCTCTCTGCTGGCATGCTTGCAGTGGGGATGTCCCCTCTCTCTGCTGGCATGCTTGCAGTGGGGATGTCCCCTCTCTCTGCTGGCATGCTTGCAGTGGGGATGTCCCCTCTCTCTGCTGGCATGCTTGCAGTGGGGATGTCCCCTCTCTCTGCTGGCATGCTTGCAGTGGGGATGTCCCCTCTCTCTGCTGGCATGCTTGCAGTGGGGATGTCCCCTCTCTCTGCTGGCATGCTTGCAGTGGGGATGTCCCCTCTCTCTGCTGGCATGCTTGACAGGACTGAGAGGAAGAGGAGAGGTGGAAGAGGATGAAGACGAGAAGGGGGTGGAGAATGACGGGAGCGTACCTACAGTCCCAGGAAAAAGTTTGTACACCCTTTGAAATTTCTTACATTTCTGTCAAAATTGATCATAAAACATGGTCTGATCTTCCTGGAAATCTCAAGAAGGAACAATCAGAGTCTGATTTAATTAATTCCACCCAAACATTTAACATGTTATCATATTTTTATTGGTCATAAGGCCATAACATTCACAGGAGCGCAGGGCATAAGTAAGTACACCCTTGCATTAAGTAGGTTTTAACCCTCAGTTAGATGCAATATCATCAACCAGACTTGTCCTGTAGTTGCAGATCAGATTAACAAAACAATCTGTTTGTATCTTGTCTCCCTCTTCTTTAGAGAACTGCCTCTTGTCAGCAAGGTTTGTGGGATGTCTGGAGTGCATAGCTTTCTTGACTTCGTGCCATATAATCTCAATTGTTTTTTGTCAGGGCTTTGACTGGGCTATTTCAGAATGTGTATTTCATTATTATGAAGCCATTCTAAAGTCGATTTGCTTCTAAAGTATGGGTTGTTGTCACATTTCAGGACCCATACTCTTGCGTGCTTCAACTGTGTGACAGACTTCCTCACGTTTTTTCTGTAAAATATCACAATAAACTTGAGTTCATTGTTCCACTGATAATAACAAACTGTCAAGGGCCTGAGGCAGCAAGGTAGCAGCATATAATGATGCTCCCGCCACCATACTCAGAAGAGGAGATGTAACCAAGAATAGCTAAAAAAAAGGATTCATTCTGCCAATCTAAAATGAATGGGGTTTCTGTCCAAAAAAATATTGCTGCACCTTTGAGGTTTGCAAAAAAGCATTTATATGCTTCATAGAATTACTGCAAAATATTCTGTAGACCAACGTTGAAACCAAAGTTGAATTGTTCAGAGGAACACACAATGTCATGTTTGGAGGAGAACTGGAGAACCACACCTTCACCAAAACATCATCTCCACGTTTGAGTGTGGTGGTGGGAGCATCATTATATGCGGCTACCTTGCTGCCTCAGGCCCTTTTCAGTGTGCTATTATCAGTGGAACAATGAACTCAGAAGTTTATCGAGATATTTTACAGAAAAAAGTGAGGTAGTCTGTCACACAGTTGAAGCACACAAGAGGACGGATGCTGAAATGTGACAAAAACCCATACTTTAGAAGCAAATCGACTTTAGAATGGCTTCATAATAATGAAATACACATTCTGGAATAGCCCAGGCAAAGCCCTGACAAAAAACAATTGAGATTATATGGCATGAAGTCAAGAAAGCTATGCACTCCAGACATCCCACAAACCTTGCTGACGAGAGGCAGTTTTCTTAAGAAGAGGGAGACCAGATACATCCAGATTGTTTTGTTAATCTGATTTGCAACTACAGGAAACATCTGGTTGAGGTTATTGCGACTAACTTAGGGTTAAAACCTATTGAATGCAAGGGTGTACTTACTTATGCCTTGCTGTCCTGTGAATGTTTACATCTTATGGGCAATGAAAATATGAAAACTTGTAAATGTTTGGGTTGAATTAGTTAAAGCAGACTCTGGTTGTTCCTTCTTGTGATTTCCGGGAAGATCAGATCACGTTTTATGACCAATTTTGACAGAAAGGTAAGACATTTCAAAGGGTGTACAAACTTTTTCTTGGGACTGTATGTTCCCCGGGTCCTATGTTCCCTGGGTCCTATGTTCCCCTGTCTTTGTATGGGAACGGGGAACATAGGACCTTTTTTCTAAAAAGGGGTTCCCGCTTTGTATGTTTCCGAGTTTTAAAATTGTGCCCTTCCCAAAACCATCCCTAAACCTAACCTGTCAGAAATGCAATGTTTCTGAGTTGTAAATTTGTGCCCTGACCAAAACTATCCCTAAACCTAACCTGTCAGAGGTGCAACAACAACCTGCGCTTTGCCATGCGACAGCAGTCTACTTGGAAGCAGTGGGGAACATAGAACCCTTTTTTGAAAAAAGGGTCCTATGTTCCCCGGTAGAGGGGAACATAGGACCTGGGGAACATAGGACCCGGGGACCATAGGGATGACCCCAGAATGACAATTGCTATGTTTACATGAGACATTCAATTCAGAATTAATTGACTTTAATTCTGAGTAAAGCTTAATTCCGCTTTGGAAAATTCATGTAAACCCCAATTCGGAATTAAAGGAAAGATCAAAGTAAACTCAACGGAACTATTTCATTCTGAATTATTAATTCTGAATCAAAACGTTCATGTAAACGTAGTGAATGTCTCAGAACCTGCTGTGGGTTCTAGAACACTAAAGTATAGTATGAGACTGGGGGAGGGAGGAAGAGGAGGAGATAGGGGAAGAGGTGAAGAGAGCAGGAAGTGACGGGATGATTAGGAACATCTTCTACCACCTCCAGGGATGACCTGGCCATCTGGTATAGCATTTAGCATTTCCCGGTGGCCCCGCACCATTTCACTACAGTAAA
>NC_085869.1:6057204-6104704 GCF_034702125.1 Engraulis encrasicolus | reverse complement strand
CACATTAAGTACAAGTGTTCAATCCATCATGCATTGCATTTCAGCTCTTGCTTTACACATTGTACCTCAGTAGCGTTGTACTTACTGATGGAGGAGGAGGGTGCCGAATGGGATGCATTCTTTTCTAATCCACTCCAAAGAAGACTGGAATAATTGTGTTATGTTCATAAATACAGAAGCACTTATGCATGAGAAATGAGACCCTCCATCCAGTAGCTACGGTTCTAATACGGGGCATACTGTATGCATTAGATGTGGCATCTGTTGGAGTATCTGTTATCATAATAAATACAATTTTCGTCTCTGCAGGTGTTGCTTACAATTGCTATATTCAGAATAGCTAAAGGGTATTGTTATGTATTTTTTCTGTGGTCTGTCTCCTGTACGTGCTCGTCTATGTGCCTCCCTGTGTCTGTCTCTTTTTGTCTTTCTCTCTCTCTCTCCATCTATCCATCTGTCTCTTTATCTCTTTCCATATATCCCTTTGAAAGCACAGATCAGTAGAGTTTGAAATCAAGAGAGTGTTAATCGACTGCCTCCTCTTTTCTCTTTTCGATTCTCTCTCTCTCTCTCTCTCTCTCTCTCTCTCTCTCTCTCTCTCTCTCTCTCTCTCTCTCTCTCTCTCTCTCTCTCTCTCTCAGACAACACAGAGTGTTCTGACTTCTTCAGGCTGGGTGCAGCAGAGCAGGGCTTCGTGAGCTGCAACTCCACCTCCCTGTGTGTGCACCCTTCCTGGATCTGCGACGGCGCCAACGACTGTGGAGACTACGCTGACGAGACCAACTGCCAGGGTAAGGCAACAGCGCCACCAACAACTCATGAATGCACCCAGCAAACTAACTAACAGAGAAGTTACAAAGTCACCCACCCAGCCAACCACCTAAGGCCAGGCACCCATGCACCCAGCCAACCACCCAGTTCCAGACACAAAGCCACCCAGGCAGCCACCTAAGCCCAGGCACCCATGCACCCAGCCTGCCACCACCAACTGCCAGGGTAAGGCAACAGAGCCAAAGAGGGAGTTAAAGTCTGCACATCCAAACGTCTGACCTGGAAGCAGGACAAGCAAACGCCCAGATAAAAAAGAGAAAAAAGTCAACTGCTTCCACCAGGACTTTTTATGCTCCCACTTGTTTTTTTTTATTTTAAAAAAGCGAAAAACAAGTGGAGGAATAAAAAACCCGTTTGAAGCTGTATTTTCCCTCTTTTTTTATCAAAGCAACAGAGCCACCAACAACTCAGGAAGGCACCCAGTAAACTAACCAGAGCCAACCACTCACCCATCCACACTACCATTCAGCCACATAGATAGTCAGCCAGGGTAAGGCACAGAAGGCCAAAGTACCCCTTACAACCCACAAACCACCCCAGTCAAACTCCCAAAGCAGCCTGCCATCTGGATGTCTAACAGAGCAGTTACAAAGTCACCCAGCCAACCAACCTGTTCCAAGCACCCATGCACCCATCGTGCCAGGCTAGATACACCCAAACAGCCAACCATGGAGTTCCAAAGCCACGCTGCCAACCCTGTTCCAAACATAAAGCCATGCAGTCAGTCACCTAAGGCCAACCACCCATGCACCCAGCCTGCCAGGCTAGATAGCCAACCACCCATGCACCAGCCATGGCGTTCCAAAGCCACCCTGCCAACCTTCCACCCATTCACCTAACTAGCTTCTCAAGGCTAGCTTGTCACAGACTTGTCAACCACCCAAAGATAGCCAGAGATATATACAAAGACACTCAGCCCACTGCCCATCCATTCTGCCATCTACTTTTTTTGCTTAAAAGTCAGCCAGCCACATCACCATCTGACCAGCTCACCCAGTTCCCATATAAAGTAGCTCCCAATCTACCATCTTACACAGTCTGCCAGCCATGTAGCCATGAAGCCAGCCATCAACAAAGCCTAGTGCGCCCAAGTCTGCTTCCCACCCAGCCAGCTGCCCACTATCCACTAAGGCTCAGCCAAGTCCCCCAGACATCTACTGAAGCATACAGACATCCAACCAGCCACCAAACAAAGTGACTATCCCAGTAGTTCCCAAACTGGTGGATGGGACCCCTAGGGGTATTACAGAGGTACTACAGGGGGCTCATGGACAGAAGGGACTTTTCATAAATAACGAATATCCACAAAATTACACATCACACCATAAAATGCCATAAAAATATTCATCCAATTAGGATTGGAATTTAGCAAGGAGATGGCACTGGGGACAAAAGAGAGCCTAAACCTATTAGTTTTCACAGAGCGGAACCTAAAACGTGAACCGGAGGGTAGAATATTAAGATTCCTTGATGATCCATTAATAGTTTGTCTGCTAATATCCACAAGTTAACAGCTAACATATTTCCATGACTTGGTTAGAAACCGTATTCACTTGAATGGTTTAGGGGTATTTGCATTTTCCTGTGAATTTCTATAAATAGTAGCGAACAAACTATTAATGGAACATCAAGGAATCTTAATGGCCAAACAAATTGCATAAGGATATTGGAGGTTGGCGGGTCATGAAAATAGACTTAGGTCTGAAAAGGGGTACCAAAGAAAAAAAAACTTTGGGAACCACCACTAACCCAACCAAGAAAACAACCCACCCATACCCAACTATTAATGCAACACCATACTCATCCAACCATTCACAGGAAGCCAACCACACAGCCACCCACACCACAAATCTACCACACCAGAAAGCACCCCAGGCCAGTCACACAGCCAGCTCAACCACTCAGCCAGCACATAGTAGTCACATCCTTGATGAGGCCAAAGGGAAAAGGGTACTAACTCAGATGCCATTAATGAAGAATTGATAAGGTCGTTTTAAAATTCAGCACAGCACTGGTAATATAATGCAATGTGCAATATAACATGTGAATAGCGCTAACTGGCGAATTTGCGATATCTCTGGGGGCAGAGTTTCACAATGGTGCCCCCTCAACCCCTCAACCTGGGCTCCTATTCCCACTTCTGCTCTCATACCTCATCATATCCTCCCTTCTATCTCTAATTCTTAGCTGCCCTCTGCCTCTCTATCGTCTTCTCAATTTACCCTCCTCCCCTCTTCCTCTTCTCCTCCTCTCCTCTTCTCTCCTCACCTCCTCTTCTTATCTGTGTTCTTCCTCCACAGTGACCCAGGGTAGTAAGTGTGAGGAGGGTCACTTCTCCTCTTCTCCTCCTCTTCCTCTTCTCCTCCTCTTCCTCTTCTCCTCCTCCCCTCTTCTCTCCTCACCTCCTCCTCTCCTCTTCTCTCCCTCCACAGTGACCCAGGGTAGTAAGTGTGAGGAGGGCCACTTTGCCTGCCCCAGATCTTATCCTCCTCTTCCTCTTCTCCTCCTCTTTCTCCTCCTCCCCTCTTCTCTCCTCACCTCCTCCTCTTCTCTGTGTTGTCTATCCACAGTGACCCAGGGTAGAAAGTGTGAGGAGGGCCACTTCGCCTGCCACAGTGGAAACTGCTGCTTATCCTCCTCTTACTCCTCCTCTTCACCACCTCCCTTCTTCTCTCCTCCTCATCTCATCCTCACCTCCTCTTCTCTTCTCTCCCTCCACAGTTACCCAGGGCAGTAAGTGTGAGGAGGGCCACTTCGCCTGCCCCAGTGGAAACTGCATCTCCAGCGTGTGGCTGTGTGACGGCCAGAAGGACTGTGAAGACGGAGCAGACGAATTCCAGTGTGGTGAGGGTCTCTATCTCTATTTCTGTCTCTGTCTCTCTCCCTCTCTCTTTCTCTCTCTCTCTCTTTCTCTCTCTCTCTCTCTCTCTCTCTCTCTCTCTCTCTGTCTGTTTGTCTCTCAATCTCTATCTTTATTTCCTTCTGCCTCTCTCTCTCTCTCTCTCTCTCTCTCTCTCTCCCTCTCTCTCTGTCTGTCTCTGTCTCCGTCTCTCTCTCTGTCTCTTTCTCTCTCTCGCTCTGTCCCGCTCTCCCCCCCCCCCTCTCTCTCTCTCGCTCTCTCTCTCTCTCTCTCTCTCTCTTTCTCCCTCTCCCTCTCTCTCTCTGTCTCTGTCTCTGTCTCTCTTTCTATCTATCTCTCTCTCTCTCTCTGTCTCTCTCTCTCTCTCTCTCTCTGTCTCTCTCTCTCTCTCTCTTTCTCTCTCTCTCTCTCTCTCTCTCTCTCTCTCTCTCTCTCTCTCTCTCTCTCTACTTACCAGTGTCTGTCTCTGTGTCTGTCCATGGCACATTCCATTTCTGTTGCCGTGGTGATATTGCTTTCCATATTTTGCTCCCATATTTAGTCCGCTCTCTTGATTGACAGTTATCATGATTAAGTGTGACTAAAAGCAGGCTATCAAGGATATTTTGAATGTGTGTGTGTGTGTGTGTATGTGTGTGCGTGCGTGCGTGCGTGCGTGCGTGCGTGCGTGCGTGCGTGCGTGCGTGCGTGCGTGCACTCGTTTGTGTGTGTGTGTGCGCTTCTGTGGTTGCCCAGCAACATTCTCATTTATCTCAGTTGGTGACTTCAACCCCTCTTCTTTGCCATCCCCACAATATACTCTTCTTAACCCACACCAACCACTTCCTGGCCATCCATGTCTTCTTCAGCAAATGCAAATGTCACTCAATCAAGCTAAAAAAAACATTTGTTATTGAGGACTCGTTTCTTGTTTCTTCACTCTACCCCTCTACATAGTCACAAGACACATCATTTCAAAGCCACACATTGCAAGATAGTTATCCTTGTTTATTTCAAATCTATTTTCCAAAGCATCCTTGGACTGGTAATGAGATTATTGTGCACTGTAAACAGTATTGAGGTGATACTCAATATTTTACTGAAATCTGCTTTTGATGCAGCTCCTCTTTGATTTGGGGAAGTGTTTTAATTAACAGCCAGGCTCTAAAACATATCAAATCATTTACACCTTCAGCTCTCTAGGCCCCCAATAGCACAATGCCACATGCTGTGCCATGAAGTGTTTACACACTTAAAAAAAATGTGTTTTGATTAGTTGACTCGGAAGTCAAATTGAAAGAAAATATCAATCAACCTGTTAAGTTAGAGAAGGAGGTGTGTGTGTGCGTGTGTGTGTGTGTGTGTGTGTGTGTGTGTGTGTGTGTGTGTGTGTGTGTGTGTGTGTGTGTGTGTGTGTGTGTCTGTGTGTGTGTGTCTGTGTCTGTGTGTCTGTATCTGTATGTGTGTAATGATTTCTTTTTATACACTGCAACACTCAGACACCCAACTTCAAGTCAAAATATGAAGGTTACAGTTCAGTGAGTGAGCGAGTGAGTGAGCGAGTGAGCGAGTGAGCGAGTGAGTGAGTGAACAAAAACAAAAATGTCCAATACCTAAAAGTGTGCTTTATCCTTGACAGACTCCTCCTGCCTTTGGAACCAGTTTGCCTGTTCCAAGAACAAGTGTATTGCCAAGCAGTGGCTCTGTGACGGGGAGGACGACTGTGGCGACGGCATTGACGAGAGCGAGGAGATGTGTGGTAAATATGAAGTCTCACTGTAGTTTGGAAATCGTGTGAGAGTGAAGACTAGAGTACAGTTTCATACTCAAAGTTCAAGAGAGTCCTTGTGCACAAGCCCTCAGCAATGCAGGTGCAGGTGTGAGGCAGGGGAAGGTGAACAATGAAGAAAATTCAGAAGACACCGTACACTGCTTGCTCTTCTTTTTCTTACTTTATTTTTCGGAGCTCTGAAAAATAAAGTAAGAAAAAGAACGACAAGCGGAGTGGTGTGTAGTGTCTTCTGAATGTTCTACAGTTTCATGCTCATTAAATAGAAAATGTTGGTATCTGAGCTAGCTCACATTACGCAACTAATCTACCTTATAGCCTACTAGTTAGCTGTGATTCTACAGATGTTTGACTATATAGTTACACTGTAAAGAAGGCAGAGTTCTTACAGCATTACATTAAAGTTACATATTGTTGAGTTGATCTTACTGACTTCTCTGAGTCCAAAGGAGACTTCAAGCAGTGTAGTGTCACTTGTATATAATAAAAGAGTGTCTTCACTACTGGGCAAGTGTAGATAGCACTAGTGAGATCGTAGCAACAACATACTACAGCAAAAAAAACAAAACAAACAAACAAACAAGTTAGATCTACACTTCTTCCACCAAAACTCTAGATCTCTAGGTGCATTTTCTCACTTATGGTCTTCAACAGTGTTTTGCATGATTTTTCACAACACATAGTGTTCCTTGCTATATCTGCTCCTCACTACAGACCTGTCATAAACAGACCTTCCCCTTGTGGTTTGTATTCTGTAGTGTGATGAAGCGGTCTGCACACTGTGTATTAACTCCAAAAATACTTTATTTCATTTTAACATACGGCAACGTTTCGATCCAACAGAGGGATCTTCCTCAGACTTCCTTGCATTCTGTAGATCTCTGTATAGCTGTTGTATTGTGGTTTTCTTCCTGCCCAGGCTCGGTGACGTGTGCTCCTGGCCTGTTTAACTGCCCCGGTTCGTACGCCTGTGTGCCCAAGCGCTGGCTGTGTGATGGGGAGAGGGACTGTCCCGATGGCAGTGATGAGCTGGCAGCAGCAGGATGTGGTGAGGATGATGATGATGATGACTCTGCTGACTTTCTTACAGTCTTCCTCATTCATATTCTCTTGCCCTCATTTTCTTTCATTCTGTCTTTTTTCTTTCTTTCTTTCTTTCTTAGTTTTCTTTCTTTCTTTCTTTTCTTTCTTCCCTTATTTCTTTTTTTCTTTCTTTCTTTCCACACAATCACAATGCACACAAGAATCACACACACACACGACAATGCCATGAACACAACAGTATGAACACAAAAGCCAGACATGTGCTTGTATGATCAGTAGGATGTGTTGAGGATGGACCTGATGCCAGCTTGGTTATGTCCCATTGATCTGCTTGATTATAACCCCTATGTACTCTATTGATCCCACCGTCGGACATTTGTTTTCATGTAGTAAGCAGTATTTGCTCTCAATCACAGAGTAGCTTCTAGCTTCTTCCTGGAATTATGTAAAGGAGTGCACTTAAAGTGTTGCAGACTGTAAAATTACAGTGTCAAAAAATACCAGGTTACTGTCAAGCTTTCCACACTTCACTTTTCAATATTTTGTGTTTCCTTTCCTCCTTAAATTCGAAACCAATGGATGATAGGGATTTAGTGGGTGTTTTAAACCTTGATATTTGCCAATGCTGGCTGGCTGCGCTGGTGGTGTGTGAGGAAAAGGTGCAGCCTACTTTTAAATGAAAAGGTCATAGAAACAAGCATTTGCCAAACTACTTTATTTCAAAAAGCCTGTTCCTTAAAGAAAGTAAACAACAGATGGTTTGCATTCAGTTGCGCCAGTAAGATATGGTAATAAAAGTTTGAGCACTTCTTTAAATGTGCAAATCCCCAAGGAGAGTGATGTGTAACAACCAGCTTTAGCTGAGCATACATTACCACAGATACAGGCTTTCCAAAGCAGCAGAGACAGCCTATGTATTTATCACCCTGTTTGGCAGAGCTTGGATATTTAAAACAAAAAAAATACACAAAGAACAGTGTAATCATGTTCACCTCTCAAATGTTCCAGACAAGTTGTATTATTTGCACAAACATAATCTTTGCTTGTGCTTTGGAACTCAAAAGTTCTTTCTATCCTGTTCTACTCTGAAGTACGCCATGTTTTCCCAAACATACATTTTCTTTTGTACATTTCACAATATGTTCTGGGAGACAGGGAGATGGTAATTATACTGCATTGATACACTGACAGCCGCACTCCAGAGATATGCCCTGCTTGTTGGTGTGGAAGGCAACAATAAGTTTTATTTTCTCTTCAAACTCAGGGCAAAAATATCTGCAAAAACGACACACAACCTTGACTCAAATAATGTATTATGTGGGCATGAAAGCAATGCAACACCCTCACTATGTAACGAACTATGTAGCAAACAACATTTTAAAAAGGGACTAGCGTCTTAGAATGTTCCTGATTGTTAGTGCTCCTTATTTTTAGATTAGATTAGGTTAGATTAAACTTTCGTTATCCCCAAGGGGGAATTCTTTTTTCAGGTTGCTCTGTAGATTAAAACGAGAAATAAAAAAATAATATATATAGATAACAAATATATATAAGGATAATCATGCAGAAAAGTCCAGGATTTTCTCTTTGTCCTTAATGGACAGATTATGAAGTTGTATGGCTTTGATATCGTAATGGGTTCTGAATGTTTCAGGATGTTTCATGTAAGATAGTCCTGAATAAGATAGAATCTGAATGTTTGTTCCGTCCTTCTTCTTATTTCCTCAGCCCCTAACAATACCTGCGATGAGAACTCTTTCCGCTGTCGAAACAAAGCTTGTATTCCAAAGCGATTCGTCTGTGATCATGACAACGACTGCGGTGATGGCTCTGACGAGTCAGTGGAGTGTGGTAGGTACCTTACTTACTCTCATCACTCTTCAAGCCATAATATTTTGCTCTCCCCCTCTCTCACCACCTATTTTGCTCCTCCTCCTCTCTCCTCACTTTTAATCTCTTGCTGCTCCTCCTCTCCTCACCTTTAATCTCTTGCTCCTCCTCCTCCCTTCTCACCTTTAATCTCTTGCTCCTCCTCCTCTCTCCTCACCTTTAATCTCTTGCTCCTCCTCCTCCCTCCCCACCTTTAATCTCTTGCTCCTCCTCCTCTCTCCTCACCTTTAATCTCTTGCTCCTCCTCCTCCCTTCTCACCTTTAATCTCTTGCTCCTCCTCCTCTCTCCTCACCCTTCATCTCCCCGGGATCAATAAAGTTACTCTACTCTACTTACTTCACTCTACTCTCACCTCACTCTCAGCTATTCCTCCTCTCTCCCCACCTTACTCTCATCACCTCACTCTTCTCGCCTTATCATCTTGCTCCTTCTCCTCTCTCCTCACCTTTCATCTCTTGCTCCTCCTCCTCTCTCCCCACCTTTACTCTCTTGCACCTCCTCTTTTCTCCTCACCTTTCATCTCTTGCACCTCCTCCTCTCTCCCCACCTCTCATCTCTTGCCCCTCCTCTTCTCTCCTCACCTTTCATCTCTTGCACCTCCTCCTCTCTCCTCACCGTTAAGCTCTTACTACTCCTCTCTCCTCACCTTTCATCTCCCCTGGATCAATAAAGTTACTCTACTCTACTTACTTCACTCTACTCTCATCACCTCACTCTTCTCGCCTTATCATCTTGCTCCTCCTCCTCTCTCCCCACCTTTACTCTCTTGCACCTCCTCTTTTCTCCTCACCTTTCATCTCTTGCACCTCCTCCTCTCTCCCCACCTCTCATCTCTTGCTCCTCCTCTTCTCTCCTCACCTTTAATCTCTTGCTCCTCCTCTCTCCTCACCTTTCATCTCTTGCTACTCCTTCTCTCTCCTCACCTTTCATCTCCCTTACATCCCCTCCACGTTCCTCCACCTCTTTTGTCTCCCATCACACTCCTTATCCTCCTCTTTGTTCCTTCTCACCCCATTTTCAATAGTCTGGTAGGTGAGTCCATTACATCATCTAGTTCTTCCTCTTCTCACTGTCCCTCTTCCTCCTCCTGCATCTCAATCTCCTTTATCTTCCAACTCATCTTCCAACACCTCTTCCTCCTCCTCCTCCTCCTCCTCCTCCTCATCCTCCTCCTCTTCCTCTTCCTCTTCCTCTTCCTCCTCCTCCTCATCCTTGTGCCTTTTCATGTAATTTCAAACCAATGCCTCTTCCTCTCCCATCCCTCTCCACCTCCATCATTGTCTTTCTCCTTTCTTCTCGTTGCTGTTTTTATTCCTTGTGGTGGTCCTCCCCCATACTGCCCTCCTTACCCCCATCCCCCATACTGCCCTCCTTACCCCGCTCTCCCTCCCCCATGCCCTCCCTTCATGGCTTATGACTGTAGAAGTCTGGAGTCAGCGCTTTCTGGTGACTGCCCATGGGAGAAAAGGGAGTACTCATGTTTCTCAGCTCACTGCCCCCACAGCCACCACACACAGCCACCACACACTGTCTGTCTTTCCTGATTTTTTTTTCTCTATTTTGATATCTAGGTATCCAGCATTTTCCCATAACACATGAGAGTAAGGAAGAACAATTTTGTGTTTCATTATTCATGATTATTACAGTAAACATTTTGGAATCTATTAATTTTGTTATTTTGTACATTCAGCTGTTTATTATTTATTTTATTGCATTTATTTGTTTATTTATTTAATTGTAGATAGAGTAGCCTACAGTAGCTATGATCTTGGCATGTCACATTGCCCTTCCTATCCTCTTGCTGGTCTGCTTTTTCATTTCAATATTTTGTGGAGATACAGCACATTAAGGATTACAGTAATCTGTTGTCCTGTTGAGTAGGAGAGAGAGGGAGGAAGTCATGCTTCGATTTTACATGCCATGCCTTCTCTGTAGCATCTCTACACACCTCACACAGAGCTACGCTAACCGCTAGGCTTGCTAGCAGCATGCTAGCAGCAGGAGACCTGGCATTGGACCACAAACTCTCTCTGTCATTAATTCAACAGATCTCTTTCTGATGTTTTAGTTTCAGGGCACACCACTTTTGTATGTGTGTTTGTTTTGTGTATTTGTCTCATTCTCACTTTGTGTGTTTGTCACTTCCTGTTTGCAAATGTGTGACACCCTGCGTTGGCGCTAGCAAGCATGTATGTGTGTGTGTGTGTGACACAAATCGAGCTTGAAACAGATGGTTATGGTACGGTGGGCGAGTTGGAGCATGACAACTGGTGTCAGCCAAATGAATAACAAATTCCTCCCTCCCTCTCTCTCTCTCTCTCTCTCTCTCTCTCTCTCTCTCTCTCTCTCTCTCTCTCTCTCTCTCTCTCTCTCTC
Source organism: Engraulis encrasicolus (assembly GCF_034702125.1). Lineage (NCBI taxonomy): Eukaryota > Metazoa > Chordata > Actinopteri > Clupeiformes > Engraulidae > Engraulis > Engraulis encrasicolus. The sequence goes on along the minus strand of NC_085869.1, from coordinate 6,093,935 downwards.
TCTCTCTCTCTCTCTCTCTCTCTCTCTCTTTCTCTCTTTCTAGCTTATCGCTCTTGTGGTCCAGAGGAGTTTCGGTGTGCTGATGGCCGGTGTCTGCTGAGTGCCCAGTGGGAGTGTGACGGCCACCCTGACTGCCCCGACCGCTCAGACGAACTGCCCCGCAACCTCAAATGTCTGGCAGCCGGTAAGAGGCTCTCCGTGTTCTGTTTTATGCTTTTGTCTTCTTTAGCTTTGTCATCGACCTTTTCCTGGTCCTACTTCTTCACCATTTTCAACTTAATTTTTCACCCTGAGTGCTGACTGCTCAGACCCACCACACAATCTCAAATTACTAGCAGCCCTCTCTATCCTTTCTTCTCTCCTTATCCTTTCCTGCTTTTCGTCTTCATCTTCTTCCTCATCCACCTCACACTTTTCAACTTCCCCCTCCTTTACCCTCGTCCGCCTCACCTTGGTGAAGCCATGTCTGGCGTTAAAGGGCCTACTCCAACTTAGAGTGAAGGAGTGTGCACACAGAATTGTCTTTTAACGGAGCCTGCCACGTCCTAACGGTAGGGCACAGGGATACTACACCAGCGTCCCGATTGTGTTCGATTCCGCGCCTGGGTCATTTGCTGATCCTTCCACGTCTCTCTCTCCTCAATCATTTCCTGTCTCTCCTCCACAGTCCCGTCAAAACTAAAGGCACAAAAGCCCTATGAATATAATGAAAATAGAATTGTCTTTAAGAGGGTATTTTGACTTTTTCCCTCCATTCCTTTTCCCTTCTCTTTGTCCGCTTCCATATCCTCCTGTGTTTGCATTTCCACCTCCTCCACCACCTCCTCGACCTCTCCCTCCTTCTCCTTCTCCTCCTCCTCCGCCTCCTCCTCAATCTTTATTTTTTTTCTCTCTCAGTCCTTTGTCGGCGTCTGTATCTGCACAGCCATGAATGAGAGTTTGGCTGATGAACACGGACATGTTTGGGGAGAGGAAAGGCGGTCAGGGTGAAGGATGCTGAAATGGAGATGAATAAATAGAAAATCAAACAAACACATTATAGTTTCGAAGTTGAAGGCAACTGCCTGAGTAGGTCAGACTCTGGCTCAAATGAGAGGCAATTCCCGCTCTGCCAGCACTCCCTGGATGACTGGGATTCATTTAGCAAATTTACAATCTGCAGAATTGGGTGTCACTCTGACGGCAGTTTGTTGATATTTGCACTCAGCTGCATATCAAATCAAATTGCAGCTTTATAATTTGTCCATTACGGACAAAGAGAAACCCCTGGACTTTTCTCCATGATCACGCTTATTTATTTTAATCTATTTTTATTGTATTTTTACTTCTCTTTTTAATCTACAGAGCAACCGGGAAAAAGAATTTCCCCTCGGGGATGAATAAAGTTTAATCGAATCTAATCGAATCTAATCTAATCTAATCTAATCTAATCCTAAATCACATCCCGCCGAAGCATGTTTGCTGATTGGTTGTTGGGGTTGTAGCACTGTTGTTGCGGTTACAGTCCACATCACTGTGTTGTGTCGTCCACCCCCCGCCCACACACACACACACACACACACACACACACACACACACACACACACACACACACACACACACACACACACACACACACACACACACACACACACACACACACACACACACACACACACACACACACACACTGTGTTGTCCCCCCAAATTCAGCACATGACCAGAAAGTGAATGAGTACCGATACTGAACATAGTTACTACATAGTTGAATGCGGTAGCATTGAGACAAGATTTAAATAGCTCATAAGTGTATCTTTATTGAGAATGGGTTTGCTTTATTGAACAAAACAAATGTTGAGAGATCTGTCAATAGATCTTGCGATTTCTTAAAGGGAAGTGGTACCTTCAGGGTGGTATCTTCATGTGCTACAATGGGCACTGCATCAGCCAGAACAGATTGTATAACCTGCATGATAGAGTAGAGAGTAGAGAGTAGAGTAGAGCATCATTTATTGATCCCGCGGGAAATTAAGGTGTCAAGTAGCATGCATACATAAATACAGAAGAAGACACAAAGACATCACACACAAAACATTGCTCATATATCCCATACATATATTCACAGGTCAGATCTCTCTATCCTCCTCCCACACACACACACACACACACACACACACACACACACACACACACACACACACACACACACACACACACACACACACACACACACACACACACACACACACACACACACACACACACACACACACACACACACACACACACACACACACACAAGATAAAATAAACTAGGAAAGTGTCCAAAGTGTCAAGGTGCCAAAGTCACTGTGCATAGCTGGCTAAATCTATCTGTCCATTCATCCATTGGTATTGACCTTTGACCTTTTTACGTGTGTTCTCTCCCATAGAGTCTGTGCAACGGCTCCTTCTTCATGTGCTCCAACGGCCGCTGCATTGGCGAGAGCAGCTGGTATAACCTGAATGATGGCTAACTCCATCTGTCCAATCATTCATTGGTCTTGACCTTTGACCTTTGTATGTGTTCTCTCCCAGAGAGTCTGTGCAACGGCTCCTTCTTCATGTGCTCCAACGGCCGCTGCATTGGCGAGAGCAGCCTGTGCGACCAGAAGGACGACTGTGGCGACCGCTCAGACGAGAGGAACTGCAACGTCAACGAGTGCCTCAACCGACGCATCAGCGGCTGCACGCAGGACTGCCAGGACCTGCCTGTGGGATACAAGGTGTGTGTGTGGGTGGGCTTGTGTATGTGTGTGCTTGTGTGTGTGTCTGTCATTGAAAGCTGTGGCTATAAATGTGTACTCATTGTTCTTGTATTTGGCAGTCTAGGCCATGTGCATAGGCTGGTGGTCAGTGGACTTAACATCAGTGGACTAAGTAAAAGAAGGGCCAGACAGCTAGCTAAATACTGCTCATGTTCATCTGGAAGAGAAGATGTTTCCTGTAATTAATGATGATAATGATTAACTTAATGATGCTCCCATAGCAATATATTAATTGGTCAAATAGTTGTTGGATTATTCATCACATTTGGTTCCTATCGATATTAACTTGTAATGTGGAATCAAGTACATAAAATGTGTGTGTGTGTGTGTGTGCGTGTGTGCATGTGTGCGTGTGTGTGTGTGTGTGTGTGCAATGCATGTGTGTCCAATTGTCACGCAAGTCCGTCCAATTGTCTAAAGAATATTGTGTTCACTGCTACCATAGTTAAATAGGAGTAGTAATAGCGCACTTACAGACACTTCTTGCGGACTGTTTCCGGTTGCTTGAAAAATGTGTAATTAATTGTTAAATGGCTCTGTCCTCTTTTTTCTGTCTTTTTTTCCTCTATTAATGTTGAAGTCCTGAATTAATGAAAACAGCAGATCGGGTCCCAGGGCATCCATTAGGGCCCTCTTCACACACAAATCAGCCTGGAGAAAAAATATTAATTGCAAATTTTAACGGTGGAGGAAGAAAAGCTCACCTTCACATAATTGCATTTGACATTATTACACTTTCTGTAGACGGTGACTTAGCATTAGGCACACACGAATAATAATACAAGATGCAATATATTTCTTTCCATTAGCATTTTTTGCTAGTCTCACTGTGATAATGTTATTTAAAAGTCACTTTTTGAGTCAGCTGTATTGGAGCAGAGAGAGAGAGGGAGTGAGAGGGGGTGGGGGGGTGTGGGTGTGAGTGAGTGAGTGATGGCATGATTGGCAGCTTGGGAGTCTGTGTTTGCACAAGACAAAAGCTGGAAGGGATTTACATCAGTGACATGTCATTGTGGCATCTGTTAACACCAAACCCAGAGTGTGAGTCCTTCAGAGATTGACAGTTGTGCTGAGTAGCCATTGGGCAAGGCTGAGCAAGGCTGAGCAGGGCAGGCGTGGGCTTGGTCTGACGCTGCCCGACTGGCCTCTCCTGGCCTAATGCCCAGTCACACCCCCCACTGAGCTGAATGGACCCACAGCTGTCACCATGTCAGAGCCCTGCCACTAGGCATCGGTCAGGGCCAGACTTCTCTCAGATCTTTCTCATTCTCTCTCTCTCTCTTTCTCTCTGTCTCTGTCTCTATCTCTCTCTCTCTCTCTCCGTCTCTGTCTCTATCTCTCTCTCTCTCTCTCTCTCTCTTTCTTTCTCTCTCTCTCTATTTCTCTCTCTCTCTATTTCTCTCTCTCTGTCTCTCTCTCTCTCTCTCTCTCTCTCTCTCTCTCCCTCTCCCTCTCTCTGCGTGTCTGCGTTCTGTGCAAAACGGAAGGGAAGGGATCAGTCCAGAGTCCCTGGAGGTGAGAGAGACAGAAGATGAGACCGGGCTCTCAGCCAAAAGTTGGGGAATAAAAAGGATGAAATAGTGTAGAGACTGAGGGCACAGACGAGGAATTGGGGAAAAGAGAGGAAAGAACTGAAAGGAGAGGTGGAAAAGGGGAGAAACTATTGAGTGAGTCAGCGAAAAAGCTGATTGAGATTGAAGAGGGGTGCTGACCAGCAGACTAAAGGGAGGTCTCTCAAGGGTCGCTTAGCGCCCACCACAGTGTCAGTGTTGTTTTTCCCCCCAATGCTTTTGTTTTTGTTGTCATTGTCAGCTTTGGTGGATCCCTTAAGTCATGGGACCATTTGAAGGAAAATCTGTCATTGGGCTCCTATTCTTTTGCCAAGTCAAAGTCCACTTTGTCATCCATTTCTTCACATCATGCTACGTGTAAAAATAAATCAAAATCAGCTGTTGATAGGTATAGGATGACTTTTGAACGGGCAGATTAATTGTGGCTGAACCTTGTGGTACCTGGTATAGGGTACAAGGTGATTAGGAAGCCAACACTCTCAAGATGGCTAACTGAGAATCATCAGAATCATCAGAATCCAGGGCTGGACTGGTAATCTGGCATACAGGGCATTTTCCCGGTAATGTTGTTGTTGTGGTCATTTTCCTGGGGGTTGGCCCACAAATTAGAATGGGAGGCCTGTTGGTCTACCATCAATAGACAGTGTATTTAGCCAGTCAAGATATAGTATGAAAGTGGCCTGTGAGTCTTCGGGGCTGGTGTATGACAAAAAATTCCCAGGCCACTTTTGGGCCCCAGTCAGTGCTGTCAATTGTTGCGGTGGCTTGCTGCTTCTTTTGTTGTCTGTCCTCTGCCAGATGTAGGGCTAGGATTTTAAGTGTGCAGGGAAACTAGTAGAAAGGGCCTCTGTGGTGACCACTTGACATTCTAATGATCGACCAAGAGCCCCATGCTGCTGCTCTGATGTGCATTGAAACAGGGCAATTTGCCAGCCTCTGCCAGACGTAAACAATGCTGAGTGGCGCAGGGGAGGAGGTATAGGGGAGGAGGTATATTGGGGGAGTAGGGCATTTGCCCCTGGGCCCAGGGCCCTCCTGTATTGGATGTGGGGGCCCTATTGTGACCTAGGCTGGTCGTATGGGGGCCCCTATCAGTGTCTTGCCCTGGGGCCCTGTGTGCAATTGTTCTGCCACTGGAGTGGAGCATGCAAATAACATGTCTGCACGACTGACATGTACCATATAACAAGGACTTATGTACATTCCTTTTTTATGTAAGTATAGATTGGTCCACACAAATAGCATAGCTGCTTCTTGTCTACTTGGCATATCAAACTCAATTTCAAATAGATTCTTTCGTGTGTGTGTGTGTTGTTGTTTTTTTGTCACAGTGTAAGTGTTGGCCAGGCTTCCGCCTGAAGAACGATGGGAAGACGTGTGTTGACGTAGACGAGTGCACTTCCACGCTGCCCTGCAGTCAGACCTGTGTCAACACCTATGGATCCTACAAGTGCCTGTGTGTGGACGGCTATGAGCCCAGCAAGACCAACCCAGACAGCTGCAAGTCCATTTCAGGTAACTAACACACAGACATATACACACACACACACACACAGGGGCGCAACTACTCTTTTCTGGGGGGGTATGCAAGAACGATTTTGTTGCGCCCCCTCCCCAAAAAAACGCGTAATAATTATTTGGCGCCCTGAAACGCCCTCTCTTTGGCGCCCCCCTCTCTCTGGCGCCCCCCTGCAACGCATATGTCGCATATACTGTAGTTGCGCCCCTGGACATACACACACACACACACACACACACACACACACACACACACACACACACACACACACACACACACACACACACACACACACACACACACACACACACACACACACACACACACACACATACACATGCATGTGCACACATGTACGCACCAACACGAACACACACATGATCCTAATTCTTCCAATCCAATCCAAAGGACATACGTTATGATCAAAAAGAAAGTGTGCTTATCTTTCTTTGACCTCTTATTGAGGGGAAACGAGGGAAGGATAGAAGTTGATGTTAGGGTGTTTGGACTGGGCATGGAGCTTGTTTCAATTCCCCATGCATGGCTTGCATGGCTTTTCATATCAGTCGTCTGCACTGAGAACAGTGAGGCTTTATTGCCTATGCAAGTTGAGTATGTAAAGGGGAATAGGGTATTGGCATTGACAGGCACACACACACACTCAAACACACACTCAAACACACACGTGTGGCATGCTGCCTATCACCACCAAGGGCTGATGCCATTTACACACACACACACACACACACACACACACACACACACACACACACACACACACACACATACACACACACACACACACACACACACACACACACACACACACACACACACACACACACACACACACACACACACACACACACACACACACACACACACACACACACACACACACACACACACATTCAGTGATACGTGCACACATACTCATGACTAGATACAGATTAAGATACGTACACACATATGGTGCAGCGATGTAGGCACACACATGGACACACACACACTCACACCCACACGCCCTTATGCAGATGCATGCGAACACACACACACACAAATACGCACGTGCGCACGCACGCACACACGCACGCACGCACGCACGCACGCACGCACACACACACAGCCTTTTTTGTACGTCATTCATGCCAAGAACTAGATGTGAGCCGCCTTTCAACACAGAGACTTTATGTCATTTATTTCCATTTTCCTGTTTCCTTTCCCATGACTGAGGAAGCAATGCAGCAGTGAAGGGATTGAAGGATGAAAATCTGAATGAATGATGCTGAATATCCCTGATATGACTCTTTGTCTCCCTCAGCTGAGGAGCCTCTTCTCATCCTCGCCGACCACCATGAAATCAGGAAGCTGAGCATTGATGGATCTAACTACACACTGCTGAAACAGGTAAAAAATAAATAAAACAAGAAAATTTAAAATTATATAATGCACAACAATGAAGACAGCACACTCTCTCTCTCTCTCTCTCTCTCTCTCTCTCTCTCTCTCTCTCTCTCTCTCTCTCTCTCTCTCTCTCTCTGCGTGGTGTGTTAGGTACAGCGTTCTCTCTGATGTCCATTATGCGTGATAGTTTGAATAATGTATTCATACTCAATCTGTATCGAGGGAGTTACTAGTTTCAGTAGCGTTTTCTTCCTGTTTTAAAAAGCAAAGTAGAATGAAAAGGGTTTTAAGTCAGACTAAGCCTTGATGAAGACCTTTAACTAACAGCCATCTGCCTCAATTAAATGCATCTATTCTCTCCTACGCTGCTTCAATCATATTCATTCTCCTTTCTTCCTCAGATTGACATTCTTTTGAGCATTCATTCCCTCACCTTTTTACTTTTTACTTTTTTTCACCTCAATGCTTAATCCTTCCTCTTTGTAGCTTTCACTGCCTGGCTATAAATGCACTGCTGTATTATAAAAAGCAATGCTTGCGAGAGAGAGAGAGAGAGAGAGAGAGAGAGAGAGAGAGAGAGAGAGAGAGAGAGAGAGAGAGAGAGAGAAATTGAAAGTGTAAGAACATTGAGTAAAAAAAGTGGACCAGTGAATGAGCAAATGAGAAAATAGGTGAGCGAGTTTGGCAGTCGGACAGGCATACGGGAGCCATAATGGGGCAACAATTACTGCAGACATCCGTGTGTGTGTGTGTGTGCGTGCGTGCGTGCGTGCGTGCGTGCGTGCGTGCGTGTGTGTGTGTCTACCATGATTATCATGAGCCTCCATTGTATGTTTTTTTACTTTGAATCTTATGGAGGCAGAAATGTATCCTCATTCCCTTCAATGCAACTGAGATAATAGCCTTATAATAGCCTTGCAGTGGGCTCACAGACTCCCATTTCACTTCAATACATGTAGAATCATTCAGCTATTATTATTATCAGGCTTCAAAAAATGAGACAAAAGATGATATTTTTCCATGTGCCTCTGTGATGTTAATTACATACATTTTCACAGGGTGTTTTGAGAATAGTTTCAGGAACATTATGCATTGAATTTGATTGAATGGCTAATACTAGGCTACTTAATGAAAGTTTGTGTTACATTACATGTGCACCACCAAGCCAGACAGATTGACATCCTTTTATTAAAAAAAAATAAAATCTGTTGATTAATATCTATCTGGAACATCAATCTGAGTAAAATTAATTTTCTGTTAATTGTGTCCATGCATTTCTTTCTTTTACTTGGACGGAAATGTGCCAATGAGGAATAGCTTGGAGAGTAATTTATAATTCTGCAGATTTAAAACATTAAAATTTATTGGACCATTCATGAATTGTGTAATACAATTGAGCCCGAGGGCTCCCCTTTTTTACGACACCTCTGTACAATAACTCCGGCTATCCAATGACCTCATCAAACATCATTCACCTCAATCACCATTAGAACAGTGAATGCCCCCCACCCCCCCCCCAGTGTGTGTGTGTGTGTGTGTGTGTGTGTGTGTGTGTGTGTGCTTGAGTGTGTGTGCTTGAGTGTGTGTGTGTGTGTGTGTGTGTGTGTGTGTGTGTGTGTGTGTGTGTGTGTGTGTGTGTGTGTGTGTGTGTGTGTGTGTGTGTGTGTGTGTGTGTGTGTGTGTGTGTGTGTGTGTGTGTGTGTGTGTGCATATGTACGTCCGTGCTTGAGTGTGTGTGTGTGTGTGTGTGTGTGTGTGTGTGTGTGTGTGTGTGTGTGTGTGTGTGTGTGTGTGTGTGTGTGTGTGTGTGTGTGTGTGTGTGTGTGTGTGTGTGTGTGTGTGTGTGCATATGTACGTCCGTGCTTATGTGTGTGTGTGTGTGTTTGTGTTTGTGTGTGTGTGTGTGTGTGTGTGTGTGTGTGCGTGCGTGCGTGCGTACGTGCGTGCGTGCGTGCGTGCGTGCGTGCGTGCGTGAGTGCATGCATATTTTACTGGTTACAACTGCCGCAGCCTCGGGTGGTCTGGTAGCATTAGCGTGATGCTGCCAGTCACTATTGCTGACCCCCCAACTGTGGGAGATATTACACCCATCTCTCATACATAACCATCCTCCTTTACTTCTCCCCTCTATCCCTTCATCTCTTCCACTTCTACACCATATCCCCTTTTCCTCCCTCTGTGCCCTCGAGCCTTTCCACTCCTCCCCTGTATCCATTCCTTTTTAAAAAAAAAAAAATATGTTTTAGGGGCTGTCATGCCTTTATTCGATAGGACTGTCTGAGATGGCAACAGTGGGACAGAGAGACGGGGTGGGATCGGGAAATGACCCCAGCCGGACTCGAACCGGGGTCCCTGTGGGCGTGCGAGCCCAAATGTGGGGGGCTTAGCGCGCTGCGCCACAACGCCCCCCTGTCTCTATCCATTCCTACCTATCCAAGCCAGCCCTACCTGTCCACCCCTACCATCCCCCACTCCTCCCATCTCATCCACTCCGTCCCTTCAATCCATCCATAATTAAATCAATGTAAATACGACAAGATCCAATCGGCGTGCATGAGTAATGGCTCATTCATTCTTCTCTTTCTTTTCCTTTACTCGTGAGGCCTCTGACGCTTTCGTTGGCTCTTGCCATTGAAGGATTAATCATTCAGCAGTTTTCTTGCTCGTTGTATGACATGAGGTGTAATTCAGGCCTCAGTTCGCCAGACGGATATTTCCCTGAGGAGATCTGTATTTCTTTTGTATTCATTTATTTTTTATTTAATTTATTTTAAACATCCATTTCGCAGTTGCAGTGTTATAAGGAAATTGTTTGCCCTTGGGCTATACGTACATGGCGAATCAGGTTGAAGTCTAACAAGGGCCTTCTGTCAAGTATGAGAGCTTACTCAGCCTAGAGGGAGGATAGAGGAGCCGTAAGAGCCATATTAGGAAAGGCATTCTATTTTGGAATGAAAAATTATTATTACAGTAGAATTGTTATTTTCTTAGAATATTAACTCTGATGCACAATGTGTAAATTCATGAAGGAAGAAATATTATTTAATTCATTATTGGGTAGGAGAATATTTCGTCACTAATGTGTAATGTGCGCGAGACGCAGTAGTATAAAAAGCGTGACACGTATCATTTGTCATTCAGAAGGTTGGTGGTGGTGATACAGTTTTCTGACACCCTGAGGAGATCTGTATTTTTTTTTAGTCCTGTATTTTTTTATTTAATTTATTTTACATCCATTTTGCAGTTGCAGTGTTAGAAGGAAATTGTTTGCCCTTGGGCTATACATGGCGAATCAGGTTGAAGTCTAACAAGGGCCTTCTGTCAAGTCATGAGAGCTTACTCAGCCTAGAGAGAGGATAGAAGACCAATGATGTGTGACCTAAGTCTGGCTGACATACCAGCAAAAAAAATCATAGGTAACACTTTAGAATAATGGATGCAAAAAAGCATTATAAAGACTTAATAAATAATTAACTATTGATGAACAAAACATTAACAAACGTTTGTAAATGACTAGGAAATGTAAACAAATGCTTGTAAATGACTAGGAAATGCTATGTTAATATTTTATATTTATAAAACATTTACAAGTTGCTTGTAAATGAATAAAATAATCTGTTATAAGGTGTGTAAAATCTTGCAGATATCATTTGTAGATATTTTATAAAGTATTAATAAAGCTTAGTTAATAACAAAAACATTTGTTAATGTTTTATTCATCATTAGTTAATTATTTACTGAGTCTTTACTAAGGAACATTATTATAAAGTGTTACCAAATCACAGATTAGGTAATTTTTTTCTCCTGTTGTGTCGATCAGTAATCAATAATAGCTGTAACTAACAAATCATTGCTGTGTAATTTTTCCACCTTGTGTATGAATACATAAATATTCAAATATTTAAAGAAAGGTAAAATAAGTGCTGACGTCTACACAGTTAATACTGGTCAGAGCTGCAACTACCACTTACTCGCGATGACACAGTTTATTTTTTCTGCAACATTTCAGCTTGTCGTAGCAGCAGTGGCTTAGGGAGGTTATTTAGACTGACATGAATGTGCATTACTCAGGGGTGCCGCGGAAACGTGACTGATGAATAAATTATGTAATATAATACATATTTGTCTAAATTGATAAGTTAATGTTAGTCAGTGGTATCTTTCATCTGCCATTTACGCACAATAAAGTAAATATAGGTCGCCCCAGTCAGCTGCAACTTTGAACATAGGTCGTGTGACGTCTCCAAATGTGTTACTTTTCTAAGCTTGTGTGGTATCGGATGTGATACCATATTACTGCTTGTTGGTTTGGGGTGCCTTGAATTTTTTCATGAATTGAAAGGGTGCCTCGCCTAAAAAAAGGTTGAGAAACACTGGGCTAGTGCGCTTCCCTCTCTTCTTCTGTTTTCACGACTTTCTCCTCTCGACTTGCACCTCTTGTCGTCTTTACTGCCTTTTGTGGGCTTATTCCACTCTGGCACCTTGGGGAGGTGGGGCTTAGAGGTAACAGTGCATGCTGATTGGGTGTGGCACCTTGGAGAGGTGGGGCTTAGAGGTAACGGTGTGTGCTGATTTGATGTGGCACCTCCGGAGCGAATGACAGACGGTGACGCTACAGGAACATGACAGTAACGGATGCACCATGGACTCACAGATGCCTTTGATGGTGGAAAACACACACACGCACACACACACACGCACACACACACACACACACACACACACACACACACACACACACACACACACACACACACACACACACACACACACACACACACACACACACACACACACACACACACACACACACACACACACACACACACACCTTTGCACAAACCAAGCCTCCAAGATGTTCTGCTAGCAGGGGGTTGAACGCTTCGCCACAGGCAATGCGACTCCCAATTCGTACAGAGAAAAATCAATATGATCAAAAAGACATCCCTCCCCACCTCCCCAAACCCCATTCCCCATCCATCCACATGCTCCTCTGCCCGCCTCCCCACCATGACATCCCTCTGCCCCAACTCACCTTCAAATCCCCATCCCACATCACATCACATCCTCCCCCTACCCCTTCCCCACCACTGTCCCCACCCATCCTGTCACCCCCCTCCTCCACATCACACACTTTTGTCCCCACCTCCCTACTCTCCTCTCCCTACTCACCTCACTACCATCACAACCCCCCATCCCACATCACATCCTCCCCTACCCCTTCCCCACCACAGCCCCCACCATCCTGTCACCTTCAGCATTGCTACTAGTCAGGTCAAGAGTAATGCAAGTACAGTACTTTCTGAACTCCCGAAAAATCGGGAACTCTTCCCACTTTGTCGGGAAGCAAACAGCCATTAGCAAACCAAAGGAAGCTGGTCAACCATGCCGTGTGGGAAATGTTAATTGTTATGCTCTTGGTCAGACTAAGTCTCGAAGAGATTTGAAAGTCGATGACAATCAGGCTAGTAACCATAGTCATCCGATGCAGTCAGGGCTTGAACTCGCGACTTCCTTGCAAACTCTGGACATGAAAGGCAGATGGAATGGACCACAGGGTGCCCTTTGTATGTGTATTTTTCTCTGTCTATATGTCTCTGTCTGTTTGTCTAATTCCTGTTCCCCTATCCACAGGGCCTGAACAACATCATCAGTATAGACTTTGACTACAGGAAGGAGTTCATCTACTGGATCGACTCCACGCGACCCAGCGGCCGCAAGATCAACAGGATGCGACTGAACGGCAGCGACCTCAAGGTTTGTAGAAAACAATGCACCCCCACCCCACCTCCCACCATGTTCCCCTTGAACATATAGCACACCCGCTCCACACTTAATTTAGAGTTTTAAGAATAAAGCAATGTGACCTCAAAATGGTTATTAGAGTTGCATCATTCTGACCCCACATAATCATTTAATAACACTCTGAATGTTTCCCACAAAGTCACACACAATGGTTGTGTACTCAGTTTTAAATGTCACAACACAAGTATTTTGAATCAGTTAAATACCTTTTGGTTTTCCTTCTGGATAGAAAAAATAGTATTTGCAAAAGATGATGTGCTTCTGGTGAACTGCAATGCAATGTAATGTAATGTGCAGTAAACACCTTAATAGTTTCTTTTCTTTTTTGCTTTAATAAGATTCACAAATGTATCATCACTGCCCCTTTGCCTTATTTTTTCTTTTTTTACTGAATGGTGTTAAAAATGTGAGAAAGGTGAAGCAGGGGCCTTAGGTAGTGCCATTTCCAAAATGTCAATGTAGTAAAAAGATGGCAGATATAGCTAGACTACTATATAAAAGCTGCTGAGAGCGGAAAGAGAAAGAGGAGAGAATCCAATAAAGACACCAGCGCCATGCCATAGGGGGAAAATATGGTGGACGATAGCATAATGTCTCTCTCTTTACTCTCTCTCTCTCTCTCTCTCTCTGTCTCTGTCTCTCTCTCTCTCTCTGTCTCTCTCTCTCTCTCTCTCTCTCTCTCTCTCTCTCTCTCTCTCTCTCTCTCTCTCTCTCTCTCTCTCTCTCTGATTGTTATAAAGTGGGGTTTTCAGCTGATACTGTTGTAGCCTAGTCAGTCTCCTCGCTCCTTGTGTGTGTGTGTGTGCCTGCGTGCATGCGTGTGTGTATAGGGGTGTCCCTTGATCTGTGACGTATTATTTATAATCAGGAAATGGGTCTGAAGAGAAAGATGTGAAAATGTGCTGAAGAGAAATGCCTGCTTAGTTGGTGTGTTGTATTGTGTTGCGTATTTCACAGTTTCTTTATTGTATTTGCTGTTTAAATAATGATACTGAGGGGGAAGAAACCTGCTCTGCTTGCCAGCTGGCCCATAGGGTTTGCCAAATCAAGAGAGAATATATGCGTGCTCCAACTAATATTACTACCATTAACACAGCTCTCTGCTGAGGTTTGGCAATGCTGGAGGATTGTGGGAGTAACCTGTGTGTGTGTGTGTGTGTGTGTGTGTGTGTGTGTGTGTGTGTGTGTGTGTGTGTGTGTGTGTGTGTGTGTGTGTGTGTGTGTGTGTGTGTGTGTGTGTGTGTGTGTGTGTGTGTGTGTGTGTGTGTGTGTGTGTGTGTGTGTGTGTGTGTGTGTGTGTGTGGGTGGGGGTCACCTCTCTTGGCACTGAATCTCTGGGTAACTGGAGGGTTTCCGTTCTGTGTTTTTCTCTTGTTCTTTGCTGGTGGCTAATAGTCCAACTGCCTTTTAATTTCACCTCCTCATTATGGTGCTTGTTTCCTGCTATCTCTCCCCCACCGGCCCAGCCAGCCAAGCTGAAGTGCTGTGTGTGTGTGTATGTGTGTGCGTGTGCGTGTGCGTGTGCGTGTGCGTGTGCGTGTGCGTGTGCGTGTGCGTGTGCGTGCGTGCGGCGCGTGCGTGCGTGCTAGGTGCAAAATGATGGTTTAGCTAATTGCGTACATACAAGGCTCGAAACAGTCGTTTAAAAATAGACAAATACATTTTTAAAACAGTACGAAAAATAACAGCAGTCCTAACTATTGTACCTCTCGACAGATTGTGCACAGGACGGCTGTGCCCAGTTCTCTGGCGGTGGACTGGATTGGGAAGAACCTTTACTGGTGTGATGTGGAGAGGAAGACCCTGGAGGTGTCCAAGTCAAATGGCCTCTACCCCACAGTCCTCGTCAGCTCCGGGATCAGGAACCCCACCGACATCGCCCTGGACTCTCAGATGGGGTAGGTGCATTTGTACATGTGTCGCTGGCCAAGAAGACTGTGTTGATGCTAGTTGTTTGTTTGTTTGTCAGCAAGTGCACACAAAAATAAATAAGCGAAGCATGTTGATAAAATGTTCTTTCCCACAATATTACAACATCACACTACCACAACATTACAGGCATTGTTTTTAAGCACATTACAAATAGGACACGGAAAGGTATGCTTTATCTGTAACAACAATCACAGGCTACTATAAAGAATATGGGTTGTGCATTGGCCCATGATTAAATAGTTTGGTGAAATAATTGCACTGTTTTTAATGTAACACACAATTCATTTTAATGATGATGTACCCCCACACAGCACATTCACTTTACTAAGGGATTTCAATTTCAATAGTTTTCAATGGTAGTTCTTTTCAATATTTAATTTTTTTCGCAAATATATATCTGCAGTTATATTTCGGAAAACAAACAGACCCAGTTCTAAAATTAATAAAGTTTATTTTTGCTATACAGTACATTCATATTGTATTGACGCAGTATAACAATGAGGCAATTAAAACACAGCCCCAGGCATGAGGTTCATTCCCAAGAAATACAGAATATTTCATAAAAATATTATTTGATATTCTTTGCTGCGGCACCCATTGCTCCGCACACACTGTTATGGGATCCAGTAGCATTGTGTGAAATATACTAATGTATTTTTTACCCAAGCTTGAATGAAAATTTACAGTTCTACTAAGCAACACCCTCCATAGCCCCTGTTGCCATGTCAGTCAACGCCATGGTTCTCACCATTGACATGAATTCAAATTGGGGTGTTTCTTCAGTATGATTATGGACTATGCTTCTGTGGGCAAACGTAACAGTTAAGTGGAACTGTTTATAACTTACCTGTGCGGGGGCTGCAGCTATTGTTTGCTGCTGGGTCAGTTAGTAAACCTCCCTCCCGAAGCCTTATATAGTATCGGAAGAAAGTGCTGATCTAGGACTGGTCCTTTAGCTCAGTGGTATCGTGCTATGACTCCCATACCTGAACCGATGCGATGACTAAGAGGTGGCGAGTTCACGGCCCCGAGGGGGACGGACTGCGCGGGAACACCTCGCTTAATTAGTATAGTTTTGTTGATTGGTCAGTTTAAAGGTCAATTGTGTGATGGTGTGAGGGGGTTCTATGTACAGTATATTTATCTGGACTGTGCTACTGTTAGCACCATCGAAACACAGTAGGTGTCTGTGTACAGATTAACTGGCCAGTACTGTAGTGGCATGCAATGGGTGGCTGATACGTATTTCTCGGCAAGAGCCGTCAATTCCCATTCCCTTCTGCTCATATTGATTTCTATTGGTGAAACTTGCCCTGCCTGTCTGCTTGCCTGCTGGCCTCTCTGTACCATATTTCTCTCTGTCAATTTTGGGCGGTGTGAGGTTTCCTCTTTTTTAATTGCACTCTGCCCTCTCTCCCCTCCTTTGCTCATTTCACTCTATCTGCCCTCTGTTTTCATCCCTCTATCTCTCCTCTATCTCAACGGCCCCCACCCCATCAACCTCTTCTTCTTCCCCCTTTATCTCATGTCTTTCTCTCTCCCTCAACCTCTCTTTTCTCTCTCATCTTACTTATCTTCCTCTCCCTCATCATCCTCTCCTCTCCCTCATCCCTCACCCTCTCTTTTCTCTCTCATCTCACTTCTCTTCCTCTCCCTCATCATCCTCTCCTCTGTCTTTCCCTCCCCCTCTCTTTTCTCTCTCATCTTACTTCTCTTCCTCTCCCTCATCATCCTCTCCTCTGTCTCTCCCTCACCCTCTCTTTTCTCTCTCATCTTACTTCTCTTCCTCTCCCTCATCCTCCTCTCCTCTGTCTTTCCCTCCCCTCTCTGTCATTGGGTGTCTTCTTCACTTCCCTTGTTTACTCACACCTCTATGGACACTAGGTACGTGTTCTGGATCGACTGCTGCGAGGGCTCGCATATCGGCCGCGTGGGCATGGATGGGAGTGGACAGGTGGTGATCATCGACAGAGAGATCTATAGCCCCTCTGGCCTAGCCATCGACTACACCAACAAGCGCCTCTACTGGGCTGACGACAGCCACATTCTCTTCGCCAACATGGACGGCACTCACAGACACAAAGGTGAGTCGGGGGGTGAATAGGTTTACACTATGAGAGAAAGAGAGAAATCCAGCTACTCTACTGGGCCAATGGCACTCACAGACAGAAAGGTGATGATAACAACAACAACAACAACAACAACAACAACAACAGCAAAAACACATGTAAAGCAAGTATAATAGGCATTTTTATTTTAATATTTTATTAAAAGATCCCCATTAGCTTATGCCTTAGCAGTTCGCTAGTCTTCCTGGGGTCCTAATTCCAAATACATATCACACGTCACATTTCAGATTAATAACCAAACAAATAGACATGCCTTGTAAAATTAAAGAGTTTTTCAAAGATCAAGTAAATAAAATACAAGAAGACCTCAAAAGGTCAGGATCTAGCTGTTATAAAATGCAATGCTGCCACATTGCTTAAAGTTCTCCTTCACACATTTAAAACAATAAAAAACAGACAATGCTATATAATAGAATAGCATAAAAATATAGATAGAATAGTAATGTTTAATTTTCATACAATCATGGAAGACAAGGTTGAGGGGGAGTATGGATTTGTGTTGTCATGTCTGATACTATAAGTGTGTGTGATTTTTTTCCCCATTATAGACAGGTCATCAGCTGGGAAAATTAGGCCTTTCGTCCTACCGCACTTTTCTCTGTGGATTACTGACCAGAAGCCCTATTGGAAGAAATTAAATCATGGGGCCACGTCAATTTTTGCTCAGAATTCAATATGGCCGCCATTTTCCAAAATGACTTGTTTTCATGCATTATTACATTGTACTATAAGGTGATATTCATGAACGATGAACTACTTTCAGCACTATTCTGTCCTATTTCCTTACATACATGTTTACAAAGGTTGACTTAACTAAAAGAAATGAAAATAAAGTTGGCCACCTTGCAATATCCAAAGGAAAGTGCTGAAAATAATGATTGAAATGCACATGCAGAGTCTGGCTGCTATAATTAGGCCTATTGTCCTGTCAGGGTTTTCACAGTGGATTACAGACCAGAAGGCCTATTGAAAAAGATGAAATCTTGGGACCATCTATGTGCTCCAAAATTCAAAATGTTCTCTGTTTTTCAGAATGGCAGACTTTCACACATTTTTCTCAATACTGTAAGGCCATAATTACCAATAAAGATGACCTATTTTTCAGTTAAATTGTCCTATCTCCTTACAGACGTGAGTATAAAGGTTGTCTAGAAAAAGGCATGAATATATATATACAGGGGGTGGACAAAATAACTGAGACACCTGTCATTTTAGTGTCATTTAGTTCCTCTTGCGTCCACAGTTAATCCTGTTGGATGTGGTTCATCCTTCTTGGTGGTATGCAGACATCACCTTGGATACTGTGGCTCTTGATACATCACAAAGACTTGCTGTCTCGGTCAAAGATGCAACAGTTACACAGAATTTCTCCTTTTTGAACTCTGACATGTCACCCATAATGTTGTGTGCCTTGCAAAAATTTTTGCAAAACTGTGCTCTTACCCTGCTAATTGAACCTTTGCCCTTCACTTTACTGGTGCAATGATCAATGAAGACTGGCTAACAGGCTGGTCCACTTGAGCCATGAAACTTCCCACACTAATGACTGGTGTCTCAGATATTTTGTCCAACCCCTGTATCTTGCCACTTTGAAATATCCAAAGGAATGTTGTCAAATTATTGAATTTCACAAACACAGTGGACTGCTGAAAAAAAGGATATTGTCCTGCCAAACTGTGTGTGTGTGTGTGTGTGTGTGTGTGTGCGCGCGCGTGTGTGTGTGTGTGTGTGTGTGCGCGCGCGCGCTTGTGTGTGTGTGCGCGCGCGCTTGTGTGTGTGTGTGCGGGCTTGTGTGTGTGTGTGTGTGTGTGTGTGTGTGTGTGTGTGCGTACGCTTGTATGTGTGTGTGTGCGTGCGTTTGTATGTGTGTGTACGTGTGCCTGAGTGCGCTTTTCTCAAGTGTGTGTGGCCAGTGTGCTTCTTTACATACACTGACATAGACACAGTAGACCGGGTGTGTGTGTGTTGGGAGGGGGTAAGGTGGGGGGGTAGGGGGGACCCAATGATGTGTGAGGAAGCGGGGGGATGAATGAGGGGATGAGTGGGGGTAGGGGGGCGAGTGGGGTTGGGGGGGGCAATGAGTTGGGGTTGAATTAGGAGGTGGGGGGGCAGAATAGTGTGTGGGGGGTTTGGGGGGGCAGAATAATGTGTGTGTGGGGGGAAGGGTAAGTTGAGTTGGGGGGGGGGGGGTTGACCTGCCAAAGTTTTCACATTGGGTGGGGGGTGGGCGAGTATTTTGTGGGGGGGTGGAGGAAGAATGAGTCAGGGGGGTTGAGCGTGGGGGGCAGAATAGTGGGGGAGTGAGTGAGGGGTGGAGGGGGCAGAGTAGCATGGGAAGGATGAGTGAGGGGGTTGGGGGGCAGAATAGTGTGTGGGGGGGGATGAGTGAGGGGGTGGAGGAGGCAGAATAGTGTGTGGGGGAAAGACACTGTAGAGCAGGGGAAAGATGAGCGGGGGATACGCGCGCGCACACACACGCACGCACACACGCACGCACACTCACCCTTGCTTTATGCAAAAAAATGTAGGCCTGAAAAACTTTTGGTCAGAAATCTAATGTGAAAAGTTTGGCAGATCAATAGCCTTTTTTTCAGCAGTCCACTTTGTATGTGTAATTCAATCATTTTCTGACAACAATCCTTAGGATATTGTCTATAGGAAATTTACATCTTTCTGTTGCCAACCTTTGTACTCACGTCTGTACATAGGAGATTTCACTGAAAATTATCTTTATTGATAATTATGGTCTTATAGTATTGAGAAAAATGTATGAAAGTCTGCCATTCTGAAAAGCAGAGAACATTTTGAATTTTGGAGCACATTTGAGATGGCAACCAGCAGGTGAATCTTTTTCAATTGGCCTTCTGGTCTGTAATCCACTGTGAAAACCCTGACAGGACAATAGGCCTAATTTTGGCAGCCATAGACTCTGTACAGTATGTGCATTTCAATCATTATTTTCAGCACTTTCCTTTGGATTTTGGAAGGTGGCCCACTTTATTTTCATTTCTGTTAGTTTAGTCAGCCTTTGTAAACACGTATGTAAGGAATTAGGACAGAATAGTGCTGAAAGTAGTTCATCGTTCATGAATATCACCTTATAGTACAATGTAATAATGCATGAAAACAAGTCATTTGGGATAATGGCGGCCATATTGAATTCTGAGCAAAAATTGACGTGGCCCCATGTTCAAATTTCTTCCAATAGGGCTTCTGGTCAGTAATCCACAGAGAAAAGTGCGGTAGGACAAAAGGCCTAATTTTCCCAGCTGATGACCTGTCTATTAGTTTGACTTACAAAGGTGTGTGGAGGTGTGTGTGTGGGGGTGGGGTTGCGGGTAGGCCCTATAGATTTATGCAGCCGTGTCTGCATAGTGATTTTTCTCTGTGCGTGTGCACAGGGTTTGTTCAGTTCGTTTGTTTGACTGTTTGCTTGTTTTGTATTGTTTATTTGTTCTCAGTCACCCTTGAGAGAAGTTGTGCAAGTGAGCTTTTTTGTGAGTTTTTGATAGAATTGCTGCCTTTTCTCATTTGGGCATTGTAATATTTCAATTGGCAGCCAGATTGTAAAATTAACATTTTGCTGTTACCGGAAGCAAAATAGCAATTCATCTGACTTTGCATAAGTTTGCAGTCAACTGTAATTGATATAAATCCTTTGATGAAACAGTGAAACATGATGTGCATTTAGGCAGAGAGAAAAACGAGACAAACAGAGAGCACAATTGTGATGCTAAAATAAAGGAAAGCACTTCATCAGCTATACAGCCTTTGCTGTTCTCTCACCCTCCCATCTCCTCAGTGCCCCACTACCACATTAAGGGAGAGACAGAGACAAATACAGCATACATGTAGAGCAGTGATTCTCAAAGTGTGGTCCGTGGACCACTGGTGGTCCGTGACAGAGCTCAGGCGATCTGCGAGGGGAATTCTACATTTCCAAGACAAGCAAGCAGTAGGCTATATTTGTAGCATAATTACAAAGCTAAACATAGCTTAAGTCTTGTATTCACCACAATAAGACAGCCTTGTAAATGTGAATAAAAAATAAGTGATCTGCATCGAAATTAGCAGTATCAAATTAGCATCCGTCAACTGTCAATTCAGGTGTTCCCAACTGTCAATTCAGGTGGACAGGTGGTCCCTGAACATTTTTGGGGGGACAAAGTGGTCCGTTTGAGAAACACTGATGTAGAGCAAACTGAAGTTGAATCACACAGGTGAATTCTGGGTTATGATGTTTCTCTTGTTCCTGTGTCCTCAGTGCCCCTGGAGCACATCCAGAGTGTGATGGGCCTGACTCAGCCTGAGCGCGCTACCAGTACCCCATCTAGGGACTGACTCAATGTTTGATGGCTTGATGGATAACCAACATGTTGAATCATACAGGTGACTTCTGGGTTATGATGTTGTTTCTCTTGTTCCTGTGTCCTCAGTGCCCCTGGAGCACATCCAGAGTGTGACGGGCCTGACGCTGTTTGAGGACTTCATCTACTGGACGGACAGCAAGTCCAAGTCTCTGCGGCGGGCACACAAGACCACAGGGGAGCACGGCGGAGAGCTGCTCAACTCATGGCAGGCCATCGAGTCCATCACCGTCTACCACCCTCTACGCCAACCTGAAGGTAAAGATCAGTTCATCCATAGATAGACAGACATACAGGTAGAAAGACAAACAGGCCATCGAGTCCATTACTGTCTACCGCCCTCTACGCCAACCTGAAGAGAAAAATCAATTAACCGATAGCTAAACACACAGACAGACAGAGAGACATACAGGCCATTGAATCCATCTCCATCTCAACCACCCTCTATGTCACTAGACAGTAGGATCCATTGAATCCACCACCATGTACCATCTTCTACATCAACCCATAATTACACCTAAAGCTGAGAGCAAAGTCTTTGGTTGTTATTCTGATTAGATAGGTACAATAAAATAGTTTTGTGCACTTATTTTAGCAAGCACTGAGCAAATAGTCAACAATGGACCTCACACCTTCCAATGTACACTATTGTAGGTCTTTGATTGAAGCTTATTGATACATACTTTGACAACATCTTGCGATGCTTAGTATACAGTACATAGGTTCACCGTGTTTATAAACACCGTGTTGTGAGGAGGGGCAAGACACTAGCAGCCAACCACGTGAGCTAATTTTTTGACCGACAATTTCCAACAATCAGATGTTTAGTTGTGCACAGCTAGAGTCATGCATCCAGGAGAAAGCATAAATTGAGAGCCCATGTATTTATGTGATCCTTCATGAGACAGCCAGGCTATGAGCCATATGAATAGCAAGCAATATCTGGTGAATTCAGGGACAGTAAATTGGGCCACTTTTCGCATATAAAGCGAATAGCCCAAAGTGGCCACATTTACCTGAATTTACCATAATTTAGCTGCCCACTTCGTCCCATAACAGACAGGTGAACACGCATTCGTCTGATACCTTTTGCTATAATACATGGGATAATACCCAGATTGTTGTCTCTCCTTCTGTTTGTTGTTGTTGTTGTTGTTATTAATGTATTTGTTTTCTTTCTGTTTCTCTTCCTGCCTGTTCCTCTTCCTGTCCACAGTGTCCAAGCACCAGTGCCAAGTGGCTAACGGCGGCTGCAGCCATTTGTGTCTGCTGTCTCCAGGCGGCTCCCACAGGTGTGCCTGTCCCACTAATTTCTACCTGGCCGCCGACAACAAGACCTGCCTGTCCAACTGCACCGCCAGCCAGGTAAACGCCACAGCAACAGCCTCAGATGCTCAGATGCCTTCATATGGTCCTGTGTGTGTGTGTGTGTGTGTGTGTGTGTGTGTGTGTGTGTGTGTGTGTGTGTGTGTGTGTGTGTGTGTGTGTGTGTGTGTGTGTGTGTGTGTGTGTGTGTGTGTGTGTGTGTGTGTGTGTGTGTGTGTGTGTGTGTGAGTGAGTGAGTGAGTGAGTGAGTGTATGTACGTGCGTGTGTGAGTGAGTGTATATGTACGTGAGTGTGTGTGTACTAAAGACACCTTTAAAACAATAGCCTCAGGGCTTTCCCTTTGTTATCTTATCTAGTTTTATCTGTTATTTGTGCAACTTTTATCGTCCAGTGTGGAACTAGCTCCACTAAAATAGTGTTGCTGCATGGTAGAGTGTGAGCTCAGTGGTGGACTGAGTCTCCTTTGGCTGCACTGCAATACTGATCTCCAAGGGGGAGGCTTTTCCTCCCCACAGCAATAACAATAAAATTAGACTCCCCTCTGTGCCCAAAGGCAAGACCTATCCTCTGAATGGCGATGCATAATGCGCATTGCACATATATAAACTGCACACTTACACCACTATTCAATTAAAATGCAATTACATGAAATGCATTGTATTCAGTAGTGTGAATGCCCTGGGTGTTTAT
Organism: Engraulis encrasicolus; assembly: GCF_034702125.1. Taxonomy (NCBI): domain Eukaryota; kingdom Metazoa; phylum Chordata; class Actinopteri; order Clupeiformes; family Engraulidae; genus Engraulis; species Engraulis encrasicolus. Next base: position 6,070,405 of record NC_085869.1, on the reverse strand, counting down.
AGTGGGAAAGTATTTATTTATTTGTTTGCTTGTTTAAATGTGTTCATATATTTCCTACATCATGCAGGAACAATGCAAGCCCTTTAAGCCTCTCTTTCTTTCTGTACCTTTATGCATTAAATAAATGTACCGCACATGCGGTAGATTATGCTTTAGGATGTTGTGAATGAAATCCATTCTGCACTTCATGGAATACCTCTGCATTGTCTGCCTTTTCCTCCAAGGCTGAAATGTGTCCAATATCCAATTATAGTCTGTGTTGTTCTCTCAGATATTCCACAGGCATGAATGTAAATTGGGTAACAGTCCGCTAATTGTAAACTGTAATTACTAAGAGTCCATAGTTTTGGTGTTTACACTCAAACTGTGGTGAATTTTACCTATTAAAGGGACACTGTGCAGGATTTTTTGTTGTTTATTTCCAGAATCCATCCTACCCGTTCACTAATTTTACCTTTTTCATGAATATTTACCACCACCATCAAATTCAATTCATTATGACTGGAAAAATTGCACTTTTCATACATGAAAAGGGGGATCATCTCCATGGTCTGCCATTTTGAATTTCCAGAAATAGCCATTTTTAGCTGTAAAACTGACTGTACTTGGATTATACTAGAAAATATTAGTTCATAACTTAGTAAACTATCATGAAAATATCAAATTTGGCAATAGGCATCCCAGTTTCAATGAGCAGCATAGTTGCAGTACCTTTTTTGACCATTTCCTGCACAATGTCCCTTTAAAGCATTTCTACTGCTATGTAACCGCTAATGCCAACACATGCCTCTTGTGCCCATAGTTTCGATGTGGGACAGATGAGTGCATCCCATTCTGGTGGAAGTGTGACACGGTGGACGACTGTGGGGACGGATCAGACGAGCCTGCAGACTGTCGTGAGTACATCCACACACTTCCACATGATACCTTATATGGATCCAATTTCCTGTACCACACATCTTGTAAAGTGGAGGGGATGCGCTCACACTGTCGCCTAATAATGAATACAGTTCTTAACTGGGAGCTGAATCCCACATAAAACATAGATGAGGAAATGAAGCGAAGGACAGCACTCTTCAGATTTTTCTTTTGTTTATTCGCCTGCTAACGTTTCGGACAGAGCTCTTCCTCAGCGTGTAATGGCGATTCAATCCAATACTGTACCACACGCCACCTTCCCAATGCAACATATACTGTTGCAGTACATCACATGAAGTTTATGGTGCTGACTGTGCTCTACTGTATGTACCGTAGTCACAATGCAGATAGCAGATAAACGTTGTTATTTGTACAGTGATGACCGGTTAAAACTGTGCTGCCATGACATTTACGGTAACCTAGGAGGCCGTACTTATTCTTGTGGAAAAGTTCTAATAATTATAATTTGTATTGCTACAAATGCCAGAGGACAGCATATGCCCTTGGATTCAGGAGGAATTGTTGTTATGCAATATAAAACAAAGCAGTTCTATTTATCAGCATCTGTGAGGTCTAATTAGTATGTAAAACATCACACACACATACACACCTGGGATGTTAGTACGGTTGTGACTCACAGATGTGGTTGTGTGTGTGTGTGCATGCGTGTGTGCGTGCGTGCATGTGTGCGTGTGTGCATACATGCATACATACGTGTGTGTTTGTGCCCGTGCATAAGTGTGAATGACAGTTATTAAGTGAAGCTTATGGTGTTTTGCAAAAGAGCAAAACGCAGAAATCTCTTCAGTGAACAGATGCCCTGGTTCCCTATTAGCAGTCAATGTGAATAACATATTGTCTCTCTCCTATTATTAATAAATGCCAATAACATAAAGTCATACACACACACACATGAACACAACTGTCTCTTTATTTTTCATTGTTGAGGGTGTTGATTAAAAGTGTGTGTGTGTGTGTGTGTGTGTGTGTGTGTGTGTGTGTGTGTGTGTGTGTGTGTGTGTGTGTGTGTGTGTGTGTGTGTGTGTGTGTGTGTGTGTGTGTGTGTGTGTGTGTGTGTGTGTGTGTGTGTGTGTGTGTGTGTGTGTGTCTGCGTACTTGCGTGCATATATGCGTGTGTGTGTACGTGCATGTGTGTGTGTGTGTCTATGTGTGCGGCCTACAGCGGAGTTTAAGTGCCAGCCAGGGCGTTTCCAGTGTGGCACGGGGCTGTGTGCCCTCCCGCCCTTCATCTGCGACGGAGAGAACGACTGTGGAGACAACTCTGACGAGGCCAACTGCGGTGAGGAGACCTGGCTGGCCTTTTTCTTGTTCCCCATTCTTTATCTCATTCTCTTGTCCTCTCATTCTTTATCTCATTCTCTCTCTCTCTCTCTCTCTCTCTCTCTCTCTCTCTCTCTCTCTCTCTCTCTCTCTCTCTCTCTCTCTCTCTCGCTCTCGCTCTTTCTCTTGTTCTCCCATTCTTTCTCTCATTCTCTTTATCTCTCTCTCTCTGTCACTTTACTTTTCTTCCTCTTCTTGTTCTCTCTCTCCCTCTCCCCCTCTCTACAGTAAGGAAACGAGCATGCTGGGGATACAACTCTTTAATGAATTCTTTCTTTCTCTGTCTAGCCTTTCTCTTGTTCTCCCATTCTTTATCTCATTCTTTCTCTCTCTCTCTCTCTCTCTCTCTCTCTCTCTCTCTCTCTCTCTCTCTCTCTCTCTCTCTCTCTCTCTCTCTCTCTCTGTCACTTTACTTGTCTTTCTCTTCTTCTCTCTTGCTCTCTCTCCATCTCTACAATAAGGAGACAAGCATCTAAAAAAAGAGAAGGCAATGCTTCACTGGGTCATTTATCCAGGTATTTCAAAAAAGGGTGCTCATCAAAAAGACTTGGGCGTCCAAATTGCCATGAAAATATTTAAAAAATAAACTGCTTTTGAGGCTTCTTTACTGAAGCTTTAAGTCTTTATTAAAAGGAGACAAGCATGCTGGGGATACAACTCAGGGCTTATGCCAAATGTATTCTTTCTTTATCTGGCTCATCAGTTTCTGTCTTCTCTTAGTCTCTCTCTCGCTCTTTCTATCTCTCTCTCTCTCTCTCTCTCTCTCCGCTTTGCTCTGCGTACTCCTCACTCCCATAACTGTTTATCACATATCAAATAATTGTGATCAGACAACGTAACAAGCAGTTATAGCAGCCAAACAGAGTTTACTGTCGGTATAACAAGTCATTTTAATGGGTTGTGTTTTTTTCTCCCGTCCACTCTGCATGCTCGATCATTCATAAGTGTCAGTGTGGCCTCGGTGACCCCTGATCGATAACCACTTTAGTAGCATCAGGAACGATTAGAGGCCATTCTGTCATCCGACGGCAGCAATCAGGATGTATTAGACTCAGTCTAGCATATCGCCCAGCCCAGCCTGACACTATGCAGCAGCACCCGCACATAACGCCACTGAGATCCACAACACCATAAGATGCAAAAGAAACAAAGTATCCAAGGCACTCTTCCCAAAAAAGTTAAAATAGCTACTAGAAAACAAAAAAAAACTTTTCTACAATGATTTAGCCATTTAATAAGTCTATTTTAACCATTCAGGGTGTATTGGAGTCAGCACAGCTCCAGCCCAGCTCCAGTTAAGCACCAGCCCAGCCTGGTACTCTATGGCAGATCAATGCAGCACCAGCCATATGAGGACTAATGAAGCCATTTATACCCCCAACGCCCTGGCCTTTCCTTGCGTGCAGCACTGCATCGTAGATAGACACGTAGACAGACACGCAGTTAGCCAGGCCACGTCGTCTTAGTATAGTGACTCTCTACTCAGGGCAAGAGCAATATAGTTGCTGATCTCCTGAAAATTCTGGAACTCCACCCATTTTTGTCGGGAACCAGTCAACTTTGAGCAGCTCCAACGGCCCTGGGTAGAGGCGTGTCCAAGGCAGTGACCTGATTTAAGCAGGGAAGTTCTATTGGGACTAAGAATTTAAACTAAAATGTTAATTGTTATGCTCTAGGTCAGACCAAGTTGCGAAGAGATTTTAAAGTCGATGATAATCAGGCTAGCAGGCAGGTAGGCAGAGAGACAGACAGACAATGGTTCATGAACACTGGAACACTGGTTCATTGCTTCACTGGTTCACATTCGTTCCCTGTTCATGATGCCTACTAGACATCCTCTGTACCCATTAAAGTCCAACTTCTCAGGATATTCTATCTGATGACACCAAAAGTTTTCTCTTTTGCTGCTTCCCTTCTCCAAGTACTCATCCACAGTATGCAGTGTCAAAGTCTTTTCTCTCCATTGATGTTGCAGGCACATACTTATTCTTGACTCTTTTGGTTGGAGTTGCTATTTGCTATTTGTGTCATACTGTACTGTATGTTGCAGACACCTACATCTGTCTGACGGGCCAGTTTAAGTGCACCAAGAAGCAGAAGTGTATCCCGCTCAACCTCCGCTGCAACGGCCAGGACGACTGTGGAGATGGAGAGGACGAGACAGACTGTCGTAAGGAAGTTTTTCTTATTATTATTCCTTTGCTCTATTTTATTCTTGCGATCTTTGTCTCACACTCTCTATTTCTCTCTGTCTCTCTTACTCTGTCTGTCTGCCTGTGTCTGTTCATTCCCAGTCTTTCTTTCCTTTTACATCTAGTATTCACCCCCTCTCTTTATCTCTGTCTCCCATCCATAGCTACAGTATAGTGTTGAGAAGAAGAGTTGAACAGAAAAAGGGGGCCTTGTTTCATGAAGGTGACAGGTGTTGTGACAGCACGATCGAGAAGAGAGCACTTTCTCTGTCTCTGTTCTGTCTCTATCGCCTTCTCCTCTTCTCTCTGCAACTTTCTTTCCCTCCCGACACTTCTCTCCATCCCTCCCCAGTAGTTTCTCTCTCTCTCTCTCTCTCTCTCTCTCTCTCTCTCTCTCTCTCTCTCTCTCTCTCTGTCTAGTTCTCCAACTCTGCCACTCGTTCTTATAGTGCATGTCTTCCAGTGAACTTTAATAACACTCGAATGACAGATCTTTAGAAAATACATCCCTCCCCATCCAACCCTTTGTTCCCTTCTCCCTATCCACACACACACACACACACACACACACACACACACACACACACACACACACACACCAACTCCCCTCAATTGTTAGCTGTGAAATGATTACCCAACCAGCTGATTTTAGAGTTTTACATCGTAAAACATGACGGACATGTTGAAGGGGAACGTGGTGTGTCACAGAAACGGGGGGAGAGTGAAGGACAAGACGAGCAGAAATATGAGGGAGGAGAGGAGGGATAGAAGAGGGGATGATGAGATGACATCTCTCTCTTTCTTCCTCTCTTCCTGCCTTTTCCTTGCTCTACCTCCCTCTTTTTTGATCTAAGTCCATATCCCTCTATTTCCATCTCATATCTCGCCATCTTCATCCCTCTCTTCTTGCCTCTTACGCTATCATGCTTTTGCATATTGCCCTCTGCAAACAATTTGAAAAACCTCCTGCACACTGACCATTTCGCTTTTTTTCTTTAATAAACAACGTTTCGGTCCTAGACCATCATCAGGCAAACTCCAGGTTTGGGACCGAAACGATGTTAATTGAGTGAGTTTTGTGAGTTTTTTCAAGTTGTCTGCTGAGCGACCCATGGGCCATCTCCGATGCACATGCCAGCTGAGCTGTGCGAAAAACTCCAAGTCTAACATATTGCCCTCTAACAGCATTTACAGCAACTCAGCACTTCTAATAGACAGAAGCCTTTTAGCTGCCGAGTGTTGACATCTGGTGTGCATAGGAAATCCCCTCTTTGCTCTTTTTCTGTTCATGAAATAGTTATTATAGGCCTAATAATACCCAAACACAGCCCTCTGGCTGTGCAGAATGAGCATTGATGCAATTTGTTAAGGGGAAGGATCTGTGTTGGTGGGAAACGGGAATTCATTTGGGGTAAAAGTTTCATCCAGGGACACTGAAAGAAAGTTTACAAGTAATTCAAATCACTGTCTTTTTGTATTTATTCTACCCTATTATATTTAATGCAGCATGGGTAAAACCAGATATGCTTTATGGAGATGTGCACTGTTTGTTTTTTGCGTTTTTGTTTAGTCGTATTGAGGGTTATGGCTAAGTTGTTTTAGCTATACTTTATCTCACTTGGCAGTCCTCTTTGTGACGCCTTCGGGAATCTATTTTAGATCAGTAGGACAATAACCTCTAAAAAGAAAAGCTAGCATAAAACCATATGACCATAGATCAAAGCATAGCCCAACTCTGTTGTACCTACGGCTCTGGGAGGAGCTGCAATATGATTGGGACACTTTGTTTTGGTTTGGCATAATGATTGGCTGCACCCGCCTGTCATGCTGCCATTTCAAACTGTCCCCCATGCATTTCTATGGGTGATTTCTTCAATGGGATCACTTCCCAATTACAATAGCTTTGGTTATGGTCTACAGCTCACAGCTCCACATTATATACAGTAAATTACTGCAGCTCCTGGCTGTCCAAGTTCAGATCCAATGAAGACTTTTGGATAAAGAGGAATATCTTTACACTTCAAATGGAAGTCCAGTTTAATACAGTTTACCTCTTTTGACTCATGAGAATCATTGCAGACACATACAAAGTATCACAGCCAGTGATGACTCCTTTGTTTATATTCATGGTTCTAGTATGGTTTGGTTATGTCTGATTAATGTGCTTTTTTTTACCACTCAGTAAAAATAGCCCTGCGCCCAATGACAGAATAGAACTCAGGTGTTCCATTATCACACTGAAGGTAAAGAAGCCATTTGGATGAAAGGGGAAATTAATTCGGTAACACTTTATTTTAGGGATACATCTATTAGCACTAATACATACAACGCTCCTGTATAAATAACTTGTAAGGCATGTACAAAGCAAAATCAAACATTTGTTAGGCATGTATTCACAAATGTCTTGTTCATGCATAATAACGGATTTATTTCCAATTTAACCTTAGTAAGGACCTAGTAATAATATAATAATAATAATAATAATAATTGTATTTGTATAGCACTGTGTCATACAAGGCATGTAACTCAAAGTGCTTAACAAATGGGAAAAAAACATTGTTAGAGATAGATTTAAAAGGAGAGGTATAGAGGAGAGGCAGAAAAAGCAGGAAGGCAGAGGAAGAAGAGATAGACAGAGAATGTAGAGTCATAAGGTCAACGTAGGTTAGGACCAGGATTCTTAGATGTGTAAGGTCCATAGTGGCTGGGCCTATCATAAGTCATAGATAGTCACACAGAGATTGGGCGCTCAGGTGCGGCCCCTGGTGGCATCAGGGGTGAGGAAAAACTCCCTTTCGCTTGATTCATAGTTTGTGAGGGGGAAAAAAAGCTCAGTGAGGTCTGAGAAAAAAGACCCCCTGTAGTCAGGAAGAAACCTCGGCCAGCGGCCACCTAGGGGAGCCCCCTGCCAGGGGTGGATTGCGAGTAGTAAGGGCGCTGCGGCGGCTGGGACACTATGACGCCTTGGCAGCTAGGAGTTGGCAAGGATGAAGAGGTGGGTCTTCAGCTGCTTCTTAAAGGAGTCGACGGAGGTGGCTGATCGGATCTCGATGGGGAGGGCGTTCCATCTCTTGGGCGCATAGCAGGCAAACGCGGCGTCGCCGATCTTCTTCTGCGGGGGGGGGTAGGGGTCCTTAGCAGCTTGGCATCAGTGGACCTGAGAGCTCGAGCAGGGGCATAAAAAGAGAGCATGACTGAGATATAGCTAGGGGCAAGTCCATTTAATGCTTTAAATACTGTGAGCAGAATCTTAAAGTCGATTCTGTATGAGACAGGTAACCAGTGCAGGTCTGACAAGACAGGAGAGATGTGCTCTCTCATTCTGGTTCTTGTTAGGATTCTTGCCGCAGAATTTTGAATGAGTTGCAATTTGTCAATTAATTTTTTTGGGAGACCGGAGAAAAGAGCATTGCAGTAGTCTATCCTACTGGTGACAAAGGCATGAATAAGTTTCTCAGCGTCTTGTCGGGGGGCCAAGCCGCGCACTTTGTTGACATTTCTAAGATGGAAAAAAGCAGATTTTGTTATCTTGTTGATGTGAGGCTCAAAGCTCAAATCCGAGTCTATGACCACACCTAGGCTAGTAACCTTATCTTTAATGTGTATGCTTAGGTCACCTAGGCTTGAGTGGAGTTTTGCACGTTTTTTCTTAGGCCCAATGAGCAACACTTCAGTTTTATCTTCATTTAATTTTAGGAAGTTACTGTTCATCCAATCTGTAATGGCAGACATGCATTTAGTCAAGGCATGAATGGCAGTGGTTTGGCTAGGCTCGACAGAGATATATAGTTGAGTGTCATCGGCATAGCTATGAAAATCAACATTGTGCTCTCTGATGATGGAGCCCAGGGGCAACATATAGAGAGAGAAGAGGAGAGGGCCCAAGCAACTACCCTGAGCAACTCCAAAAGGCACATCATACTTGTTGGAGACGTATTCTCCGATGGTGACAAAAAACTGTCTTCCTGTAATATATGTTAGTAGGCCTTAGTGTTTGCTTAGTACATGCCTTACAAGTTACTTATGCAGGCATTAACATCGTATATATTAGCGCTAATATATGTATCCCTAAAATAAAGTGTTACAATGAATTCAAGCTCCATAAGGAAGAGCAGCATGTTGGAAACAGGGATAACACCATCCTTAGCTTTCCATTTCTATAGTTGTTTATGTTTTCCTTTCGGTTTGCCTGTCCTTCCGATCAAAGGCACTACTTGGACTCTATCAGAGTATTGGACTCTCAATGAAAAATATTAGGAGCTACAGAAGCTGCAGAAGCAGTATAGCATGGTCGAGCATTGGAGAGCCAAGCAGAGCAACCCAAAAAAAGTATATGAATCGGCAAAGCATACAGCTCAAATAATATATTATTAAACGAGAACAAGTTTGGTATATTCTCTTATACATAATTTGAGAAGGAGTTTGGACGAAAGAATGCATTATGAAAGAATGAGATTGGTCTATTCCTTCATTCATTATTTGAGGAGTTGGTTGGAGGTGGGCGAATGTATTATGGAAGAATTCAGTGCATGGAGAGAACAGCGTGTGAAGAACATCAGACTGGAGTTTCGTGTAAGTGCAAGCGAGCGAGCACGCAACACTCCAGTCGATACTTTTGTCCACTTTTAGACTCTTAGAGATTCGGTCAGGATGAAGTGGGGAAAATGGCCGTGTCCATAATTTATGGGGAGGGAGGTGAGACCTTTTCCTGGCTCATCCAAACCAATCACTGCCGCTGGACAAGGAAACGTGAGAGGAAATCAAAGTGGGAAAATAATGGACATGATCATTTTCGGTGAAATCATTTTTGCAATAAAAGTCGATGTCCCACGGCTACATCATTACGATTCTCATGGCAAAGTCTAAATGTTGTCCAGCATTCACAAAGCTCTCTAATGGCAGTACTCAGGTGCTTCAAGTGTTTTTAGTCTGACCTTAGAAGAAACCTGGAAAGGAGAAGCTGGAGCACACTGCAGCTTAGTTTTTAAGACTTTATTCTGTGCACACACCCGACCAACGTTTCTGTGTTGCTACACCTTCTTCAGAGTCCACGTTGGACGGGTGTGTGTGCACAAAATAAAGTCTTGAAACTAAGCTGCAGTGTGCTCCAGCTTTTCCTTTCCAGTGACGTCTGTCCTACTGTGATGCAACTGCAAGCTGAGTGAGGGATGATACGTAGAGTTCCAATTCCGCTTAGAAGAAACCTTGTGGTAGTGACTTTTCAAACAGGATCTTCCCCCTTTTTCCTATTCCCTTCTTCAAAGGACTGTGGACAATTGATGATAGTAAAAAGATTGACATTTAGATGGTAACAAATGCCCTGTTTTGGATTCGGGGGGGCGGGGTCTTTTTTCAGATGTTTTTTCTCGTATTGAGAGTGTGAAGGAGAAGGCTCCTCCCCTTTTCATGCCGAGGGGAGAGAGATGTTTTAGGGAAAATATTGTATGTTATGAACTGGTGGGTGAAGTCTAATAAATGAGTTTTAAATCTCTCTTCCCTTCTGATTGTGTGTTGGGTGTATAGCTGACAGCACCTGTTCGCCAGACCAGTTCCAGTGCAAGACCACAATGCACTGCATCTCCAAGCTGTGGGTGTGTGATGAGGACCCAGACTGTGCTGATGGATCAGACGAGGCGAACTGCGGTGAGTGTGAAGAAAAATGTACACACACATACACATACACACACACACACACACACACACACACACACACACACACACACACACACACACACACACACACACACACACACACACACACACACACACACACACACACACACATACACGAACACACACACACACACACACACATACACACCAATTGGCCTGTCTCATGCGTCATACATGCTTTACTTCTGAGTGCCACTTGAGTTGCTGATTGGTATGGCAGTTTCTCTCTCTCTCCCTCTCTCTCTCTCCCTCCCTCTCTCTCTCTCTCTCTCTCTCTCTCTCTCTCTCTCTCTCTCTCTCTCTCTCTCTCTCTCTCTCTCTCTCTCTCTCTCAGTGGCAAGTGCCGCAGCAACTGCTGGAGTTGTCGCAATCACATCTCTCTCCCACTTACGTCCTGTACCACTTATTACTGATCTGCCAATTCAGGCTGAGGCTGCATTCACACACATCACAAATAGTTCCTCGCTCAGTGAGAGAAAGTCAATAGAATGTGTATAGAATGATTAGGACAGAACAAGCGATGCATTGTGGGCAAATTCTGAGATAAAAACAAAATATTTTATCTGTGTCTATGATTCCGTCCGTGTTAATGTCACTACACAGGGGCACCGTAGGGCACAAAAAAGTAATGTGAAGTGAAACAAATAGCAAACAGCATAATAAATAGCATATAAAGCAATTCGATCAGATAGCATGTGTGCTATTTTGAGCGCATTCTGTAGCATTCTGTACTCTGTATGCTAAACTTGAGCAAAATTTCAAGGTAGGGTTTTTTTTTTTGTGGTGACGCTCATACCGGGGCACAGCAAATTCATAGCCAGGCATGTGCCCCTGTAAAGTAGGTCTGGTGATGCCCCTGGTGCTCACATGAGGGCATGTAAAGTATGCCATAGTGTATGTGTGAAAGGGGGGTCTGTGAAAGGAGCAACTTGTTTGATGTTGGGAAACTTCCCGTCTCACATCTCATCTCTGCCAGAGATCTGAGGTGTCGCCACCGCCATGTCTCTGTGCCTCTGTGGCTCTCTGCTGTTTCATCTCATCTCATCCAGCCTGGCCTCAAGAGTGGAGCTCACCAGTTTCAACTCAATCCCACTCTCTCTCTCTCTCTCTCTCTCTCTCTCTCTCTCTCTCTCTCTCTCTCTCTCTCTCTCTCTCTCTCTCTCTCTCTCTCTCTCTCTGTCTCTCTCTGTATCTCTCTCTCTCTCTCTCTCTCTCTCTCTGTCTCTCTCTCTGTATCTCTCTCTCTCTCTCTCTTTCTCTCTCTCTCTCTTTCTCTCTCTCTTTCCCCCTCTATCTCTCTCTCTCTTTCTCTCTCTCTGTGTCTCTCTGTCTCTCTCTGTCTCGGTCTCTCTCTCTCTGTCTTGGTCTCTCTCTCTCTCGGTCTCTCTCTCTCTGATGAATGCACAGACACTCATCACTGTGCTTGGCCTCAACCATGTAGGGCCGGTTCAAACTTGATGGCAGCAGTCAACCCCAGAAACGCACAGTCACTCTCTCTCTCTCTCTCTCTCTGTCTCTCTCTCTCTCTCTCTCTCTCTCTCCCCCCCCCCCCCTCTCTCTCTCTCTCTCCCCTCTCTCTCTCTCTCTCTCTCTCTCTCTCTCTCTCTCTCTCTCTCTCTCTCTCTCTCTCTCTCTCTCTCTCTCTCTCTCTCTCCACTCCAGATGAGAAGACGTGTGGTCCTCATGAGTTTCGCTGTGAGAACAACAACTGCATCCCCGACCACTGGAGGTGCGACAGCCAGAACGACTGTGGAGACAACTCAGATGAGGAGAACTGCAGTGAGTTTGTGTGTGTGTGTGTGTGTGTGTGTGTGTGTGTGTGTGTGTGTGTGTGTGTGTGTGTGTGTGTGTGTGTGTGTGTGTGTGTGTGTGTGTGTGTGTGTGTGTGTGTGTGTGTGTGTGTGTGTGTGTGTGTGTGTGTGTGTGTGTGTGTGTACTGTAGGTATGTACAGTATGTAATGTCGTATTCACAGTCTGTGTGTGTTTATGTTTTATGTGCACATGCAGTTTTCCCTCACTTGACAGCTGCTTCAAGATATCTCAAACTTGTTCTTTCATTTACGTATCCCTTGTGACAAGCCCAGTGTTTTAATGTAGTTTTCAGTGGGATTTTCTTTAAAGCAGTATGTCTTAAATAAGACTGTTGGTTCAGGACAAGGTCTTACCACCCAAGCGCAATTTCCATATCTCTAAATTTTCTTGATTTTCCCATTTCCCATTTCCCATTTGTCTGTTTTGGTATTGAATATACTGCTATGATTACTTTTTAGAGTTACATTTTAAAACATGTAATTTATAGTTTGCTAACTATTTTTGAGTTGCAACTTACAATTCATGAGTTGTGCTCCACATGAGTTCTCCATAATCCCAAACTCTGCCCATGCCATGAATAAAAAATCTAAATCAAACTAAAGCCAAGATAGCTGATGTGTGTAATCATGTTCCTCTTTCCCCCATAGACCTCAGTAGCACCTGGAGCGGCAGCTAGCTGTCAGCTTTTCACTGTGTCAGGATCAGTTACGATAAGGCTGTAATGCTCACAGAGTTCCCCAGAGTTGTGAGAGCTGGCTAGCTATAGCTGAGCATACCAGTTATTCTGCAGTAGTCAGAATTTGACAGGGCACCTCAGCTAACTGTGAGACTGTGTGTGTGTGTGATTGTGTGTGCGTCCGTGCGTGCCTGCGTTCATGGGAGAGAGAGAGAGAGAGAGAGAGAGAGAGAGAGAGAGAGAGAGAGAGAGAGAGAGAGAGAAATATGAAGCCTATGACACAATTCCAAAAATGTAATTTTGATACCGCCATTGGACTACATGCTAACATTATTTGCTAAAAAACTTCCTGACGTTCCGTGAATGTGGTGGACATGATCATCCCATTAGCTAATGCCGAACAAGTGCGTGAGCTACTGTTGAAGTGAATAACCAGTAGTGGCGTGTTTACACGTACCTTAAAGGTTCCAAGATGCATATTAACCGTTTATAGGGCAACCAAATTTCAGCTTTGACAGGCTCCAGGCCACAACTAATTGGTCAAATGTGAAGATGTCATTATCTGCCCGAAGGCCTGATTTCTCCTGAT
>NC_085869.1:6044704-6052204 GCF_034702125.1 Engraulis encrasicolus | reverse complement strand
GTGTGTGTGTGTGTGTGTGTGTGTGTGTGTGTGTGTGTGTGTGTGTGTGTGTGTGTGTGTGTGTGTGTGTGTGTGTGTGTGTGTGTGTGTGTGTGTGCGTGCGTGTGCGTGGTTCGGCATATGTACGTAGGCTGTGAGTGTACAAGGCTAGCTACGTTGACAGACAGCTAACAAAACTATGGACAGTAACATATGTCCTAGAGCCTCTTGAAAGAGCAAAGACTCCTCCACTGAGGGGCTGGTGGAAACAATTCTACCTCTGCACAGAAAACAATGGAACAGAAAAGACTCTTTTTCTAGTCTGAATGCCATCCAACCTCAAAGAGCCACTCTGAGTATATTGGCTTCGATTGGTTGCAAAAAGAGAAGCATTCGGTGAGTGCACAAACACAATCCACTCGGGTAGCTGAACACAGTGAATTTATTTTCCCGACCTTGCAAACCTGTTCATATGCACTGTGTTTTAAATTCAAATTGTGATCTGCGCAAGACGTTAGGAGCAGTAGAGACTGGCCAAGCTATAACCGGCTCAGCTTCTATTTTCTTCTTTTCCCCTCCTTGGAAAGAACATGTTGATATGGTGATGAGGCGGACTGTGAAATGAAAGGGAGACCTCCTGTGAATATGGAGACCTGTGAGTAATGAATACGAGTTGATGTATGAGGTGATATGCATTCACTACTATCGGCTTATTGCAGAGGAGATTACAGAGTCAAGGAAACTCTTGCTGTTATCGCGCTGTCAGAGAGAGAGAGAGAGAGAGAGAGAGAAAGACAAAGAGAGGGAGAGATGCAAAGAGTATTAGGCACTCTACTGCACCTGTCTTAACAGTATTATTACAAGAACAGATGCCAGCTACCTTCCTGTCTTTGAAGTTGCTGAATTCTGCTTGTGTGTGTTATCAAGGCTGAACAGTGGCATTGGGAGCATTGGGATGTGTTTAATACACTTACCTTCACGAAAGCTGCCAGACTGCATCAGAGCAAGGCGGACAGGCAGCCATTTTCTTTATTTAGCTTTGACAAACATAGCTGCCAATTATTGGATCCATGTTCTTTATGGTGAACATCTCCGTCTATAGGTCATCCCTGTGCTACTACTACGACTTTACAGTGGCCTGATATGACTAAGATTCTCCTTTAAAGGAACAGTACACCGTGTTTGAGCTACTTCGGATGCACCCCCAGTCAGCAACGTGCGTGACCCAAACTCGTTAGCATTAGCTTGGCTCAGCTTTGCCTCAGGGCACATTCGGCAGGCAGGTCAGGAGGAGCTCATCTCAGGTCAGAGTAGAACACACTTTATTATTGAAACACGGTGGACTGTTCCTTTAGCAGTAACCTATATGTCTAAGATTATCACTGCTGTTTCCGCAATCTCTGGTCTGAAAGGCACACTTGCACAATTTGTACCGACGACCCAACAGATCATCACTAAACAAACTTTACGTTAGAAAACTGATTTTCTGATCTGATCTGTTCTGATCTTATCTGATCTGACATCACTTTATACAATATTTATGAATGTGCCATATTATTTGCGCTGTTTTGTTAATTGTTAGAAATTGCAAACAATAAATCTCAATTCTGAGGTATCTTCCCAATATAATATCTACTGTATGTCTATGGTTAGTTCCTTTAATACTTCTGTTTGTGTGTGTGTATCATTCTGCATATGTGTCTGCTTCTGTGTGTGTCTATGTTTGTCTATGTTTATGAATGTCTGTGTGTTCTTTTGTGTGTTAGCTGTCCCCTCCTGCTCCCTGAACGAGTATGTGTGTGCCAGCGGGGGCTGTGTCCTGGCCAGCCTGAGGTGCGACGGACACGACAACTGCATGGACGGATCTGATGAGGTCAGTGCTTGACACCAGTGGTGCCAGATTTTCTACAACAAATTTATGACTGACGTCCTAAAAACGAGCCCAAAAGAAGCGACTGACGGGGTCGTGAAAACAAGCCCAAAAGAAGCGACCGAAGGGGTGGGTTGTCAGTCGCGTGCCTAGTCAGGGAAGACCTTGCTCTTTGCGGGGGTCTGCGTGGCAGCAAAAATCCCCACAAGTGACCTCAGAAAGTGGGAGTTAACAATGCTGTAGTGGGGTCACTTGTAAGGATGAGTGAGAACAAGCCCAAAAAAAACGCAACCCACGACTTTGCAAAATTAAAAGCGACTGCTCAAAAAAAGAAGCCCAAGGTCGCTTATAATAAGCAGACTTTTAAAGACTGCTTGACACATGTCACTCATCCATCCATCCTGGCTCACCATTGTCAACACACTGATGGACAGAGGGGCAGTTGGGAGTCAAGAGAGCAGCTTGGTATTAACTGGGTGAGGTAGTGATGTGGAGTCCATCACTGTGAGATAGGGCTGTAACGATATTGTATCGAACCGAGAAATCACGATACACAGAGTCACGATACTGTATCGCTATACAAGGAGGCGGTATCGTGATACGCCCTTTCAAAGTATTGTTACCCATGAGTCCAGAAAACAGTCACATGATATGAAGTGATAGTGCTTCCCAGCTTAAAATCATCATCATTTTTATATTTAGACTTTTAAAAAATGTAGTAGCCTCTCGTAACTTATTCTATAAACTATAGCATAATTTTATTTCATAATGTTGGCAAATGTAAAATCGTGGGGTGTATCGAACCGTAGGTCAACAATCGTGATACGAAACGAATCGTCAGTTGAGTGTATCGTTACAGCCCTACTGTGAGAAGAAGGCAGTCTGGCATGTCTGACATCTGAGTAACCCACATAACTGCTAATTTGTTTTTGAATCGTTGTTTAAGGACAGAGATTACTGTTGGTGTGAATCAATCAATAGCCATCTTTGGGGATGGTGTTGCTGAAGTAGGGGAATCTACTGAAGGAAATCTACAGCCATTTACAAAGGCAAACATTTGCTTAGCGCTAGATACAGTACCCGTTCATTATCCAGTATCTTACATGAAATTTCCTCATCATTACTTTGTTACCAACAGCAGTCAGTGAACTCAAAGAAGAGAGGGGTGATTGATTTGCATTGATGAGCCTTTTTTATGCTAATGCTTTGATCTGTTTTTTGCATGAAAGTGCACATTTGTCCTTTATGGGTTGTCTCCATGGCAACATAATCTCCATGTAGGCCAGTTTGCTGTGAAATGCTTGCTTTGTCTTTTACTTGGACTTGCTTAAAGTTTGCCGCTGTATGTGCGTGCGTGCGTGCGTGCGTGCGTGCGTGCGTGCGTGCGTGCGTGCGTGCGCGCGTGCGTGCGTGCGTGCGTGCGTGCGTGTGTGTGTGTGTGTGTGTGTCCTTGCAGAGGGATTGTGTGAAGGAATGCAAGGAGGAGGAGTTCCTGTGTAGAAACCACGCCCACTGCATTCCGAAACGATGGCGATGTGACGACGTCTTCGACTGTGTGGATCACAGCGATGAGGAAAACTGTGAAAACGGTATGTACACAGTAAATTGTGTAGTGTTAAAATAACACTTAAAGAGTTAAAATTAACACTGTTCTAGTGTCTATTTGGTCGTGCTCCAGATCAGTGTTAAACACTGGTGTTAGATTTATAGTGTTAAGCTAACACTATAAAGAGTAAAGCATTTTCGGGGAGCACCCTACTTGGTTCCAGTTTAGTTCTGGGTACGTCCCCAGAGTCATGTTTGGTTATTTTTCCGTTCTCACTTGGTTGGCAGGAAAGTTTAATTTTCGTTCCTAGAATGTTATATGTGTAGTTCCCATTCCGTTCCCTTATTGTTCTCTCACCGTCACTTTATTCCTGTTCATGTCATGTTTGTTCCCTTGCCATTACCATAGGTGGTCCCTTAACCTTGTTGGTTGCATATTTGGTTACATGCTCCTGATGTTCCCCCAACCTTGTTTATTATTGTTATCCTGCCCCACTATCTCTCACCATAGTTGAGGTACCCTGATCATGGTAATTAAGCACCTCCCATCCTCCACCATGACTGAAACACCCTGCGCCTGGCATCATTTTGCCACACTGCTCTCTTAAGATAATGTTTAAAACATTGTTGATAGCATGTATGTCTATATTTCATATATCAGTCTATGCTGTACTGCACCACAATGTGAGAGAAATATATCAACTGAGCATGTATGAACACAATCTAGTGGGGATTAATACCAAATGTTTTCCTTAATGAAGTTTAAAATATAACCATACCATCTACATCAAGTGCACAATGGAGCAAGCAATGTAACATGTGCTGTTACTAACTAGCTCACAAAGCAAGGCACAAGATGTAGCTAACAAATGCCATAAGCCAAAAGCGCCTTTAGCTTGCTTGCAAACATCAAGTGCACAATGGAGCAAACAATGTAACATGTGCTGTTACTAGCTCACAAAGCAAGGCACAAGATGTAGCTAACAAATGCCATAAGCCAAAAGCGCCTTTAGCTTGCTTGCAAAGCAGGTAAACAAGCGCTATGCTGTGCCATGCTGACCAGCCAGCAGGCAGGCAGGCAGGCAAATATTTAAAGCACTGTGACAGTCCAGGTTTATATACAGGCTCAAGAGTACCATGTGACCAGATTGATTAGGAGTTTTTCAGGTGCAAGCAATTGAGTCATGATATACCAGCCCTAAGTAATTAGGTTTGGCAAGGCGCTGATGGACAGATTGGTTGTGAGGGCCCTGCTTGTTACCGGCAAAGGTGTAACAAGTTCTCAAGTTATTTCTTTCACTCAACACATCTTTTGTGTGATGTTGTGTGCACAGCCAAACCTTAGATCAACCCAACCAAGTTGAGTTAAATGAATGAAATGGAATAAATAAAAAAAAAGATTGTGTTCATGATGAAATCTGGAGGAAATACTGTTACTAATATGTAGACGTATATGATTTAATCGGGTGGACAGTCATCATTGCTTATGCTCATTGCATTGCTTATGACGTGACCAGACCTATAATGTAACCATCAAGGTTATGGGAACCATATGAGAACGATGAGGGAACAAACATGAAAAGCAATAAAGGTACGGTGAGAGAACGGCGAGGGAATGGAATGGGAACCACACATATATCGTTCTGGGAACTTAAATTAAACTTTCCTGGCAACCCAGTGAGAACCGAAACAGAACCAAAAATGATGTATCCGAAACGTATCCAGAACCGAACCGGAACCAATGGCTGCTTGGTTTTTACTGTAACCAAAGGGAACGTTTGTAAGTGGTAGATTTTGGTTTGGTAATAACCCCAACCTTTAGAGAACCAAAAGTCAAACGTTTTCTTTACGTTCTCTGTTACTAGGGCATACAATGGCGCAGACAAACTCCATCACCTCGAGGAGGCGGGGGCTCTCTGGAGTACTTCTAACTCCACACAATTTAACAACTTCATTTGTCACTGACACTGGAGAGCATCTCACTCCATTTGGTGTTGGAATTACTCCAATAGTGTTAATAAGCCTTAACACTGCAAAATTAACACTGGCAAATTTACTGTGTAGGCCTGCTTAATAGTTATCACACACACACACACTCACACGCACGCACGCACGCACGCACGCACACACACAGACACACGTGCATAAACACACACACACACACACACACACACACACACACACACACACACACACACACACACACACACACACACACACACACACACACACACACACACACACACACACACACACACCTGAAAAGCCAATAGGTATGACAACAGTATGCCTATTTCATTGGACAATATTTCTCTCAAGGGTTATCTTCTGGGACAATGACAATGTACAGAAGATGTTCAAAAACGCTTCTGTAGTTCAACTGCCATATTATATTCATCACAGTCCAATGCCTTCATTAAAAATAGTAAATTAGATCAGAAGGAAATTGGCTTCCTAGTTTCATAAATTATATTTAGAAAAAAAAACCTCTAAATTAATTTAATCTATACACTCCCACCTGTCCCCATTCCTATACATAATCATGTATGACCTTGGACTATTAGCTACAATGTCATTTGGATATCTAATCCAAGATGCTTATTCAAAGCTGGTTGGTATTGTATGATGTGTTGGGTAACATGGCAGTGAGGCGTGGAAACCCATTATGAAGTACAAAGTATCTACGTACCTAGCTTCTTCCTATCGGCTATCTTTGATTCATTTCATTTTTGAAAGACCTAACACTGTAGACCGCTCTTCTCCCCCATCTATCCCCCATCGTCCATCATGCTTAACTCTGCATTAACCTACTGTACATGTATGGCATCACTCTTTATGGAATCTTCGGAATTATTTTTATCCCCTTTTCTAATATAAAGGTCTTTTCTTTCTTTCTCCATTAGTTTTTTTTATATTATTCATCTGTTTTTTAAGTGCCCATATTTATGTGTTTAACCGGATCACACCGCACTCTCAATTAAAAGGTGCCAAACATAAACAAAAACTGTGTAAAATTGAAAGAAAAATGTCTGCACACTTAAATCCCCTTTGTGTTCTTTTTAATAATAGGCCAAGCTTTCGGTCTACTGACCTTCCTCAGTGCCCACATTTATAATGCATGCTTTGCTTGTGTGCCCATGGGTGCTATGTATGTGTGTGGTTTGTCAGGAGCATTCTTCTGCCGGCCTGATGAGTTCATCTGCAACAACACGCTGTGTAAGCTGCACGCCTGGGTGTGTGACGGAGAGGACGACTGCGGAGACAACTCTGACGAGAGCACTGACATGTGTGGTGAGGAGATGAGACGCACACATGACCACGAGAGAGAGAGGGAGAGAGAGAGACAGACAGACAGACAGAGAGACAGAGAGAGACAGACAGACACAGAGAGAGCGAGAGACAGACAGATAGACCAGACCAAACGAAGGACAGAGAGGGAAAAAACTGAGAAAGCTACTGAGCGAAGGAGAGAGAGGAGAGAGTAAGAGAGAGGAGAGAGTAAGAGTAAGAGAGAGAGTAAGAGAGAGAGAGAGAGAGAGAGAGAGGAGAGAGTAAGAGAGAGAGGAGAGAGTAAGAGAGAGAGGAGAGAGTAAGAGAGAGAGGAGAGAGTAAGAGAGAGAGGAGAGAGTAAGAGAGAGAGGAGAGAGTAAGAGAGAGGAGAGAGTAAGAGAGAGTAAGAGAGAGTAAGAGAGAGAGGAGAGAGTAAGAGAGAAAGCTACTGAGCGAAGGAGAGAGAGGAGAGAGAGAGAGAGTAAGAGAGAGAGAGAGAGTAAGAGAGAGAGAGAGAGAGAGAGAGCTAGAGAAAATGAGGAAGCGCTAATAAGAGATTGAATCCCAATTAAATGAGGCTCTTACAACGTCGAACAGTAAAAAATAACGACTGACAATTTTCACCTGGAATTAAATCCTGCATGTGCTGGCACTGAAAGACACATACTGTAGATACAGAGGAAATTAAGGAGAACTCAAGTCATAATGAATTAAGGAGAACTCAAAGCAAGTCATAGTAATGAATTAAGGAGAACTCAAAGCAACTCATAGTAAATTAAAGAGAACTCATATTTGATTAAGGATAACTATTAACAAGTCATAGTTTATTAAGGAGA
>NC_085869.1:5979704-6039704 GCF_034702125.1 Engraulis encrasicolus | reverse complement strand
TTCCTTTGTGACTTTTTTGTCAGTAAAAAAAAATCTATGAATGTAATGCACAGTATGAAGAGTTTGTGTAAATACATATTTTGTGTTTAAAGATATGACTGTTATTTTGTTATACTAAATTATAGATACATTGTGGTACAATATATTTGTAATAAATATGGTTATAGCTTTACAGAAAAAATGAATGCTAATTTAGAAGCATCCTTAAAGCATATAATGAATGCAACATTCATTGCTTATGTGTACGAATTGATGTTGATGCATTTTGTGTGTATGACATTATTTGTATAACTTGATGTGCAATTGTGCAATTTGTCAATCTGTCTCCAACTCCAAATGGGAATTTAGCCACTCTTTGTTGTTTTGTTTTTGCATATAACTAACTCAACGGGCAGGACCAGAGGACCGGGTGCTCTACATTGCTAATGACACTGAAATCCGAAGTTTTGTCTATCCGTTTAACCAGAGCCACGGGCACAAACTGCTCGCCCGCATCGAAGATAACGCCCGCATCATTGGCATGGACGCTCTGTTGCACCAGCAAAAGTTTATCTGGGCCACCCAGTTTAACCCGGGTGGACTCTTTTACAGGGATATCTCTGACAAGAGTCAAGTTAAGACTAATGTCGGGATCATAGTAAGTATGGGCGATAAGGAGGTCATGTAGAATCAGGGCAGAGGAGGCAGACAAACTGGTGTATTGAGAGGGAAGGTAAAATGCATTTCTCGAAGCCATAGTTCCCAAGTGCGTTAGCTAGTTTGTTATTTGCAATGCAATTTCCCACTGACAACTACCAAAGTAGCTAACTAGCTAACAACTATGCTTTCGAGAAACACACCCCTGGTGTGTACGTATACTTATTTTCTGCTTGTGCACAGAGGATTCCTACTAATTGGCTCATTCAGCATCTGCTGGATGAATGAATCGGTTGGAAAAAATACAGTACATGGCAGGACTTTTGCTCTCTAAACCCAGGATGTCTGCCTCTAGGTGAGAAGCATACTCTTGATGGGGTTGATTGGGTTGTCATGAGCCTGAGGTGGATAATGGAGGTCATTGGCTTTTCTTGTGTGCATCTGATAATGAGTTAGCCCTAACACACACTGATACCTTCCCTTTTCTATGGGTGAAAAATAACCCTGTTATAATGAATGTGTTTTATGCAAAACAATAAGGTAATTTCATTCATGTTGTGTAAGGCTAGGGTGCCATATTTCCTTTGCTCTCTGTGACTCTGATGAGTTTAAATGTCTATTGTCCACTAGCTCTCCCTCCAGCATGGTAACATAATTTAATCCTTGTATGTATGGGTGGTGTTGCCAGGCCTTGTTATCTTCTCTCTAACGGCCCGCACCACTGCAAACCCATTTACGTTTTGCTATGAATCGCCTGGTATTGAATTATGCCCATGAACTCGTCGAAGATTAAATTCATAACTCACCCGGTCACGTCCCCCTCGCTTACAGTCCCTTGGTGCAGCACAAGGGCGAAAGTGAAGCAATAGCCAAGGTGCCACACACTGGTGGTTTATCATACAGATTGTTCTAGAAAAATATCCTTGGCTTGGCTCCCTCACCCAGAGCCGCTGCCTTGCCATCATTATCTGTGAGCCCGAGATAGTTGGTAAGTAAAGAAAAGTAGCCTGCCATGAAATAAATTGGAGATTTTTTTTGCTGTCAACCTTACACTACATCCAATCTCTCTCTCTCTCTCTCTCTCTCTCTCTCTCTCTCTCTCTCTCTCTCTCTCTCTCTCTCTCTCTCTCTCTCTCTACCTCTCCACAAACACCATTACTGGATGAAAAACAGATGGAAATGTTCCTCCTCAGTCATATTTAAACATATTTTTATCATTTGTATCCTTGTGTATTGAGGAAATGAGAATTTCAATCATTCAAACCAAGACCCCTCCATTTACGCAGTATTCAGTATTGCCTGCGCTTTCACCAACATTTATAATTTACAACGCTTATTGCCCATCATCTGTAACCAGTGCATGGTTTTATATTCAGTACACGTTTGTATCAGGCCAGGACCATAAACTATTCTCGATTCTGCAACCGGATGACTCAGACACAGATCAAGGTCTTCAATCACACACCCGCCTCGCCACCATGACAGGAATAAAACTTTTCTCTGTATGCCTAATAATATTCACCGGATAAGAGTGTGAGTGTGGTCAAGACAGACGACAAGGCACAAGCCGTGGATGTGAATACAAATAGCACCGCTCCCTGTGGACTCTGAGGCGTTAACTTGTGATGAGTTATGACAAGCTACAGCTCTGTAAGTAAGTACGACGGGAGACAAAGGCAGACAAACTGGATTATGTAAAAAAAGTAAAAATGCCCTGTCATGGATTTCCTCTGCCTGCCTGTGTCTACCTGTCAGCTCAGGTGATTTGACTAATGACATCATCTACTTATGATCAGCTGGTTCACTGAGTTTGACAGTTGGAGCAGATACGTACGTACTGTATGTGGTGGGGCTCTTACTTTCTGAATCTACATGTAGGTCAGGGGTTCTCAACCTTTTCCAACGTGGGGCCCACTCGAAATTGTCACCAATGTTCAGGGCCCACTTCTGACTCAATAAAGAATAAAACTCAAATAAATCAATAGCAACACACACCAAAATATGATTATAATTTTAGAAAATGATTTCAAGGCCCACTTGGAATTCAGGGCCCACCAGTGGGCCCCGGCCCATAGGTTGAAAATCACTGATGTAGGTTGCTTGCCTCTGGTCACAAGACAAATCGGCCAACAGCTCTGAGCCCTCCAGGCCTCTTCAAGGGCACCTAAGGGCTGACAGACCTTCAGCTACAACAGTGGTAACATTGTCTGCATCAGAAGTTTGTGGAGTTTTGCTGCAGGGCTGGACAACAGACTATAAAATAGCCTTCACCTCAGGAGGTATAAACTGCAAGCTGAAAAAAACCCTTACGCAGATCAGCTGTCTGTTGTGTTGATATGTTACTCTCTTAAGGACACACACACACACACACACGCACGCACGCACACACACACATACGCACGAACGCGTACACACACACACACACACGCACACGCACACACACACACACACACACACACACACACACACACACACACACAGCACACACACACACACACACACACACACACACACACACACACACACACACACACACACACACACACACACACACACACACTAAAATGGATGAAAGTTTTGCCATGTATGGCAATGCAAATATTGCAATTAAGCCATGCAGATGTGGGAGCCCACTGGCTCAGAAGCCGCTGTGTGCATACTGAATGATATATATATTTTTAAACTATCTGGTTTAAAGTGTACAGAAAGCTCAGCCACTATGCACAGAGTGCAGCATAGTTCTAGTTGGATTCAATTGACATTGTGCACTATCTCATGTAGTGTAGTGTCACAAATTGTACCGTACCTTTCCTCCGTTGCATCCTCCTATGTCTCAGGTTGACAGTCAGGCTGTGCCTTCCTAGTGACGCAACACCTTCGGATCGCGATTGCAAGTCTATGATAATCAGGCAAACCGTATAGTGTAGTGTCACAAATTGTACCTTTCCTCCACCGCATCTGGAGTAGTCCCAATGCCTCAGATTGACAGTCAGGCTGATGTAGTCTTGTTAATTAATAACAGACCCAAACACACTCAGCTGTACACATTTCCCAAACTGCCAGTCTCTTGACCAGTGTTGCCAGATGTGTCTGACCAAATCCAGCCCAAAAGCTTCTCAAAAACCGCCAAAATGTGCTAAATTCCGCCCAAATTCAACAAATTACATTGACTTCTATGGGCCCAAAACGGCTGAAAAACCACCAAATGGCCAATTTTTCCGATTTTTACCCGCAGACGTTCATGCCAAGTAGCCCAATTAGGCGGGCACCCGCCCAATCTGGCAACACTGCTCCTGCCACACCATTACAGGTGATATTACCACGGCCACCTGCTCAACCACATCAACAGTATGCTGCTCTAAAAGTTGTCTCTAAAAGTAGGAACCTTTTCTATGCTGTTTCTTCTTATGTTTCCCCTTATATTCCCTTATCTGTCCTCCTACCATATATATGCTATACAATACACTGGGAGTGCGTTACAATATGCGACCTTGCCTCCTCCACTTGTGCTTGTCTCCTCGCCCCACCTCCTGGCCCCTCCTCCGTGGAGAAACCAATAAAGTTTTCCAGCTGTCAGCCTAGCCACAACAACTTTTGAGGTACTGTTTTTCTTTCACCATCCCAATTGCAAATGAGAAGAAGGCTTTACAATTGAGCTTTTGCAAGATATTGAAATATAATGCTGTGGTCAGTGATGTCATCATGACATATTACTTCCTGGTACGAGGAGACAAGCACAAGTGGAGGAGGCAAGGTCGCATATTGTAACACACTCCTGAGTGTCATCGTCAGAGAGTCTCTGTTTCAACGTGCTTGTCTTTTCACCTGACTGCCCACCCCATCCCATCCCTGTCCGGTCCCACCCCATCCCCGTCCTGCACCCTCCCCAATCTGCAGTGTTCAGACTTCAGAAGGCCCAGGGACGTGGCGGCAGACTGGGTAACGGGCAACATCTATTGGACGGATCACTCACGGATGCACTGGTTCAGCTATTACACGACCCACTGGACCAAGCTGCGATACTCGATTAACGTGGGACAGCTGAAAGGGCCCAACTGCACACGGCTGATAACGGACATCGCAGGAGAACCGTACGCCATCGCGGTCAACCCAGACAGAGGGTGAGTGCAGTGCAGTGACACACACAGGGGCGGATTAAGAGGGCCCGGGGCCCCTAGGCTACAGGTTGCTGTGGGGCCCCCCCAGAAGGCAAATTTCTTGAAAAATTCACGCAGACAGTGTCATAATTACGAGCTAGAAATTCAGGATAGCATGTCGGCAAACTGTTCTCAACACGGTGGATCAATTTTTCAACATTGCATCTTGTCCCAATTCTGCAATTTTTCACTTTTGTCCAATCAGGGGGCCCCTGGCAGGTGGGGCCTCCTAGGCTGCAGCCATATCTATCCTGTGCATTAATCCGGTCCTGCATGTTGATATTGCCGAGCGCTATGAGCTTTATTTGTGCAGTGACACACAGTGCAGTCTTATACTTATACTGCAGTGCAGTGACACACAGTGCAGTCTTATACTTATACTGCAGTGCAGTGACACACAGTGCAGTCTTATACTTATACTGCAGTGCAGTGACACACAGTGCAGTCTTATACTTATACTGCAGTGCAGTGACACACAGTGCAGTCTTATACTTATACTGCAGTGCAGTGACACACAGTGCAGTCTTATACTTATACTGCAGTGCAGTGACACACAGTGCAGTCTTATACTTATACTGCAGTGCTGCTTTTCCCCTTTTACTTTTCTCAAGGATGAGGCTGACGTTCACTTTCTAAACTTGCAGAAAGCAGTTTGTTTAATGCACTCAAAGTTTCTGTTATTGACTTTTCCCCAAACACTGATGAAATGCAAACATGTGTAGAGAAAGCAGAGAAAGTATCATTTTGAACACAATTTCAAGTTTTATGTCTTCTTTGTACATTACATTTCATTGAATTTCACATATTTTTGTCAACTTTTATCAATTATTATTACGTATAATTCATGAATTAGCATTTCCTTAATGGAGTGCAGTGAGATGCAGTGTGGTGATGTACTTTGGATTGTACTACAGTACTGCTTTTCCCTTTCTACTTTCATCGAGGATGATTCTGACTTTCACTTTCTGAACTCACAGAAAGTAGCTTGTTTAATGCACTCAACATAGTTTCTTTTGATCAAATGTGCGCATATAAAGAAATTTGGTATGATTTTGAACACCATAGTGTAAAGCTTGTTTGTTTAGTTTTTGTTGACTTTTGCTTAATTAGCATTTCCTTAACATTGAAACTTCAGATAAGACTGAAATGTACTGCTATCATTATACGTGTGTATTCTTGCCTTTTCCAGGATGATGTACTGGTCGGTGATTGGTGATCGGTCACACATAGAGGAGTCTGCGATGGATGGCTCTATGCGGAGGGTACTGCTGGATAAGAGGCTACGAAGGCCCACAGGTACCAATATGGTCTAATACAGTGTTTCTCAACTGGAGGGGTCATGGGTGAGTCGTGGAGCCGTGGTGTAAAAAAATCGTAATTCATTGATTTGCTACAAAAAAAAAAAAAACATCCAACTTTTCCTGTAACAATTTACAACTTTTATTTTGATAGGCGATTGAACTTGTGTCATCTGTCGTCATAGATAAAATCAGAATGTTTATGCGAGATAGTAGCGTGCAACCAGTCATTCGAGTGTCGCTAAAAAAAAATTGGGTCGCGAACGAATGAGAGTGGAAAATGGTGGGTCCCAAGATTGTTCCAGTTGAGAACCACTGGTCTAATACACTATAAAACTAGAAGCACTCAGAGAGCACAGACCTCCGCCAAGGAAGCTGCTTGATAGAATTTTTGACTATGTTACACCCTAAGTCTTTCTACCCTCTTTTTGTGGTGTGCCCGCAATTCAATTTCTGGTCACTAGGGGCATCTAGATATATAGGGCAGCAATGGTGAAGAATCTTTTCAAAAGTCCTGGTTCCGGTTCGTGATCTGGATCACCACCAGAATTTAATCACTTGTTCCTTGGGTCATTACTACCAACTCCACAAAGTTTCGTCCAAATCAGTTGATTAGTTTTTGAGTTATCCTGCTCACGGAATCTTTCAAAAAGTCCTGGTTCCGGTTCGTGATCCGGATCACCACCAGAATTGAATCACTTGTTCGTTTGGTCATTATCAACAACTCCACAAAGTTGAATTATGCAGCTGACAAACAAACAGACAGAAAAGCAGACAAACCATCGCGACTGAAAACATTCCCTCCTTGGCGGAGGTAATAATGTTATATGTTCCTTTTAGAAATACACTTCATTATTATTTCCTAATTAGGGGTGTTCGTGTACTGTCTAACATTAGCTGTAAACAATACGATAAAAACACAATGATGATGATGATGATGAAGTTGGGGAGAAAAGAAAGTTTTCAAATACCTTTCAAAGGTATCTTTTCTGCAGGACATAGGATTCTCAAACTTCCAGAGTGGGGTGAAGCAAAGCGCTAATAAGCTGTTTTTTCTTCAACCTACACTAGCTATCTGAGGTGCACTGTGCAGTCTGAAGTACTGTGTGTGTGCGTGTCCGTGTGCATGTGAGAGCGTGTGCGTGTGTCCTGAATCTGTGACCTGGAAAAGAACAGACATTTTGAAACAGTGCTGGAGCAGTGTGCTTCACGGTCGAGTCGGCAGACATGTCTCGTTTGGAGGGAGAGAGAGATAGAGAGATGTAGAAAGAGAGAGAGAAGGAGAGAGAGAGTCAATAGACATGTCTCAGACAAGTGAGAAAGAAAGATAAAGTCGGCAGAGGTGTCTGATTGTGAGGAGACAAAAGCACAAACATCCTCAGCAGTATCCTTTGCACTGTCCCTCTTTGGGCTGAAGGACCCACTCGCTAACCTAGTCAAGGCAAGGCAGTGTATTTCTAAAGTGCATTTCATACATGGAAGCTATTCAATGAGCTTTCCACCACATTTCTATTTAACGCTATGTAAAACTAAACTAGCCTGACTCTCTGGTGTATTTCCTGCTGTGTTTCCGCTCAGCTTTGTGAGCTTCACAAGCTCACACGAGTGTCTGGAGAACCTTCCGATTCGCCCTGCTCCCATAACAAAGTACATTAGAACCAATTAGGATTGCGGGATTTTCAGAGACGTGATGAAGTCAAAATTTAAACGTATAGTGGAGCATTGAAAAGTTAGTGAAACGGGACAGTTGTTTCAGCAACAATGGCTGCTCGCATACTGTAGACTCAGTTATTGACATTTTCGAATCTGTGAGTAGTTAAAGCAGTGGCAGCTCATCAAAAATGTCAGACAAGCGTCTCCCCAATGATGTGAACCTTTTTTAAAAAAATAAATAAAACCACACCTTAAGAGACCTACTCCTAGTCAAGTCAAGTCAGTTTTTTCATATGCACATAGGAGGCCTACAAGAAAATTGAAATTACGTTTTCCCTCTATACCGTGAAGTAACAGTGACGGTCCAATACCTGTAAAGGGATCAAGTAATAAATAATACTGAGCATTTAACATTGGTGAGTGACAGTCCTACTCCTATGACGTACAAATGTATCTCCAAATGGATGTTTGTGGAGCAAGGCGGAACCCATTCATCTGGTGAGAGTCAGGTTACCACACACTTGCTTCATCACAGTACAGTCAACCGACGGACCGACAGATGGACATACCCTCTTATAGAGATGCTAGTACGGCACATCTAAAAAGACAAAAAGAAAATAAAACCACGATCATACTTCAAATCAATCAAACATTCTCTCTCTCTCTCTCTCTGGAGCTGGAGCATTCAGCCAAATGTTTCTCCTAACTAGTTTTTGATCAAAATAGTCCATAAAACACATTTTCATTGATTTCACTAAAACGTTCATTTGCTGCCTTTCAAAATCCCAAGCCTATTGTGCCACCCTTCAATAAAAGATTTTTCAAAGAAATTATGTTAGAACAAAGTAGTGGTGTGGATCGGCACTGCCCTCACGATCCGATTCTATCACGATGCGGGAGGTAGCAATTCGATTCCATTCGATTCTATGTGATCCGATCTGATCCGAATCAATTCTACAATGCATTGCAATGCATTACATTTCTACTGAAAGCAAAGCAAATGTTTAATCAGTCATGATGAGGCAATACAAGTAGTCAGATACTGAGCAATTTATTGGCTGTTTTCTGTATCAGTTTGTATCGGTTTGTATCAGTCTTGCAATGTTTTGAAGTGCTTTTATTTAATTTAACATTCATTTGCTCCCGAAATATCCATGGAAATAATTGAACCTTAAAAAAATTGCCGGATCGATTCTGGATCGTCCATGCATTGCCGAATCGATCATTGTTGACACCACTAGAACAAAGGAACAATGGTGCAAAAATGGAGCAGGATTTTTTTTAAAAATGGGCCTTTTGATGCACCTTCATATACAAGGCCTAGCATCAGGATAATAACTCACTAAGTTGTTTCGTGTCTTGTTTTAAAATAAATTGAGTCAATTAGTCTCCGTGATGGTGACTGGAGATCCTCTGTTGAAATTAGGTCAAGGAGGAGTCAAGCTCAAACACACACACACACACACACACACACACACACACACACACACACACACACACACACACACGCACACACACGCACACACACACACACACACACACACACACACACACACACACACACACACACACACACACACACACACACACACACACACACACACACACACACACACACACACACACACACACACACACACACACACACACACAGAAGCAAGAAGTTTGTCAGCAGTTTTACTTTCGACGGGAGGAGCCAAGCACATCTCATATAACCTTTTGTATGACCGGCTGCACTCCCCCCGTACTCACGCACTTATGCACTTATGCACCCCCTTCATCAGTATGGAACTTCTTCATAATGGCATTCAGCAGGGTGGCTATTCCCTGACATTGCCAAACTGTGACTTAGCACTTTGCATAGCTGTATTTCCTTCTGAATAAACTGAATAAATACATTTTTAAAAGATAAATAAATGAGCACACAGGATAACCCCTTGCTTTTGACACTTGGAGCATTCTATTGGTTTACCTGCTGCATTCATAACTGGTATAAATATCTCTCCATCTCCCCCTCTCTCTTTCCCTCTCTCTGCCCCCTCCCTTTCTCCCTCTCTCTCTCTCTAGCCCTATTTATTTGTTTATTTTGGTTTGTTTTCTTTAATCTACTTTTATATATTTTAAGAGTGTAATGTGATCTGATTGTACACATTATGTACAACATTTGTTTTAATAAAATATCCTTAAAATTCAAATTCCATTTCTCTCTCTGCCCCCTCCCCCTCCCCCACCTCTCTCTCTCTCTCTCTCTCTCTCTCTCTTTCCCTCTCTCTGCCCACCCCCCTCTCTCTCTGCCCTCCCCCTCTCCTTCTCTCTCTCCCTCTCCCTCTCCCTCCCCGCCCTCTCCCTCTCTCCCCCCCCCCCTCTCTCCCCCCCCCTCTCTCTAGCCCTGGCCATTGACTACTTCAACCAGCGTCTGTACTGGGCTGATGCAGAGCTGGCCTCCATTGGCAGCGTGCGCTTCGATGGATCAGACCCCCAGGAGTCAATTGGAGGACAACATGGTGAGATAAACTGGTGCAGTGAATTCAGGGTGTGTGTGTGTGTGTGTGTGTGTGTGTGTGTGTGTGTGTGTGTGTGTGTGTGTGTGTGTGTGTGTGTGTGTGTGTGTGTGTGTGTGTGTGTGTGTGTGTGTGTGTGTGTGTGTGTGTGTGTGTGCTTGAGTGTGTGTTTGAGTGTGTGTGTTTGAGTGTGCGTGTGTGTGTGAGAGAGAGAGAGAGAGAGAGACAGAGAGAGAGAGAGAGAGAGAGAGACAGACAGAGAGAGAGAGACAGAGAGACAGAGATACTCAGTAGCCTACTTAATATACGGTAGCTTGGGATTTGAGATGAATGACCTTTGCTGGCATTCCGGCAATCCGATTTACACGCCACATTAATAGACTTGCTCATTTTTGCAAAGAGATTTTTTTGGAATATGCAGTATTCTGTGCATGCATAAATACTGTACTTTGGTATAGCATACATACATAGGAATTAACATATTCATACATGAATCAATACAATAAAATCACTACCTGTCTTGTTTTGGGATGCCAACACAATTTCCAGGGATCGCCAACCCGTACCGCATCGATCTGTTTGAGGACTTCATCTACGGCACGAGTCTGAAGAACGAGGTGTTTAGGATCCACAAGTACGGGAAGCGGCCCATGGAGCTGCTGGACCTTGGTGTGGAGAAGGCCACTAATGTCATGGTGGCTCACCGATACAAGCAGCACGAAGGTCAGAAGCATCACAAATATCACATTATAGTAAACACAATATGATAAGACAATAAAGACATTATAATACGGTAAACATAATATCGTAATACAATACTGGGGTGGAGAATCTTACACAATGTACCTTTAATGTGACGTATCACATTTCACAAAAGTCACATGATGATGGCTTGAGAGCAGAAACGCGTTTGCTTGTGGACATGGTGGTAATTTATAAATAAATAATGAGGCGTAGCTTGTGAATGTGGATTTTTGATACCTTTTATCGTGCACAAGAAGTCATTCATTTTTCCAAGAAGTTGAGCGCGTCCTCTGACAAAATTAAATCATCACAAGTATGACATTACAATAAACACAATATGGTAATACAATAGTGAAAGCGCGAAAGCCCAACTGGGAAACTCCAACTCCCATTGTCATTGTGACACAGCAAGATTGCATTTATGCCTCGCCTGTGCAAGAGGGCAGCCCCTAATGGCGCCCCTAGGGAGCAGTGCAGTGGGACAGCACCATGCTCGGGGTACCTCAGTCATGGAGTCATGGAGGAGGATGGGGAAGAGCACTGGTTAATTACTCCTCCCACCAACCTGGCGGGTCGGGAGTCGAACCGGCAACCTATGGGCTACAAGTCTGACTCCCTAACTGCTCACCCTTGACTGCCCCAGTTACCGATGACTGCCCAATAAAGACAGACCAAAAATTAAATTAGACTGGCCTGTCACAACTTTGACACATTCTAGTTGTAACCTTTGATTGGCTGTTGATGCTGCTGTCTGGAGTACCTTCAGATGTCAAGGCATGTTTTTATCACCACATGTTTTTATCACCTAGACCTGGGTAGGAGTTCCACATTTCAAGTCTTTTTTGACATTCATTTTTTGTTTTGAATGCATAACTTTGATTTACTCACAAGTTTAATATCTGTAATTTTTCACTGGGCCAAGGACAAGGTTACTGGTTCAATATCTGTCAGGTTTATATACTATAGCAACCCCACTAAACAACCACATTTTTCAAAAGACAACATTGGAAGGAGAGAGGTACGGTAAACTACTACACTGTGCTGGATTTGAAGGCCAGTTTGACGTGATGTTTACCGTGAAACTTCTCCAGCCATGAAAAGTCACTAAACAACCACATTTTCAAATGAGGAACTGGGAAGACGAGACATTACGCTAGACTCGTGCTGGACTTCAAGGCCAGTTTGACGTGATGTTTACTGTGAAACTTCTCCAGCCTTGGAGATGCAGTGTGCCTCTGATGAAGGACAACACTGCAATTGTCTGACTGAGTTTGTTGTACTCTGGAAAATTGGGAAAAACGTTTGTGAACCAACAGGGGACAAAAAGTCTAGTTGAACTGGAAAAAGTGCAGCCCTAGCAACGTGACTGCATACACTACTATACTTTCTTTAAGGCTGACAATATTATTTCCCTTTGGGCATTGTTAGTGTGTCTGCCTATGTATCTGCCTATGTGCTGTTGCTATTTTGCAATGCATTTCAATGGAATGCGCAATACAAAAATGTAAATTCCCCAACATTCTATAAAATGGATATATCTCATTTTGGAAAAGAGCTCTTCATATATACAGTATATTTTAATATCTATTTCTTAGATGTTCTTACTCTCCCCTACTCAGTAAGAGCATACTGTATGCTGAAATAAAGAAGCAAAGACAAGAACAAATGTAACTGTGGAAAGCAAATCCACCCCCTAGCCATTTCAAGTGTCCAGTCACGACTAGCCGGTCTCTCTCCTCTCCTCTCATCTCTTCCATTACATGCTGTGCCGTGTCACAAAGTCACCCTGTTCTTCTGAAAGCACCATCATCTGCCCACGCAGAGCTTGAGTCTCCACACACAAGAGGATCTCTACAGTCAACCAACCCACTCTATTACTGCCCTCCTCTCCCTACAAGTGGCAGAAGTATGAACATAGGAATCGCTCACAGGATCTGGCTGTCTATTGCGGGGGCCCTTTTTTGCATTCTCTATTTGTTATCCCTGTTGAGTTAATGGCCTAGCGGTCCTTTGTGATCCCCAACGCCACAACATCGCCCTTAGCATCTATAACAATCCTTCATTGCATCACACTGTTCTCTCTCTCTCTCCCTCTCTCTCTCTCTCTCTCTCTCCCTCTCTCTCTCTCTCTCTCTCTCTCTCCCTCCCTCTCTCTCTCTCTCTCTCTCTCTCTCTCTCCTTCCACCTCCTCCGCAATCTCCAACACCATAACGCCCTGACACTCGATCCTCTGTTACTCCAACAGCCCATGTCGTCCCCACAGACTCATTAGAGCCGGGCCAGCATAGCCAGTGTGTGTGTGTGTGTGTGTGTGTGTGTGTGTGTGTGTGTGTGTGTGTGTGTGTGTGTGTGTGTGTGTGTGTGTGTGTGTGTGTGTGTGTGTGTGTGTGTGTG
Source organism: Engraulis encrasicolus (assembly GCF_034702125.1). Classification (NCBI taxonomy): domain Eukaryota; kingdom Metazoa; phylum Chordata; class Actinopteri; order Clupeiformes; family Engraulidae; genus Engraulis; species Engraulis encrasicolus. Next base: position 6,026,321 of record NC_085869.1, on the reverse strand, counting down.
TGTGTGTGTGTGGTGTGTGTGTGTGTGTGTGTGTGTGTGTGTGTGTGTGTGTGTGTGTGTGTGTGTGTGTGTGTTTGGTGGGTGGGTGGGGGGTTGTGTGTGTGTGTGGTGTGATCCAGGCTGGAGAAGGCACTTGTGCAATGCCAGCAGAAGCCGGCAGCAATGTTTGATGTCTTCAGCAAAATCACTGACGAGGCCCTCTCCCTCTGCCCTACCATTCTCCTCTCACTTTTTATGTTTTTCTCTCTTTCTTTTTTCCTCTTTTTTCTTTCCTAGCCATTATTTTTGAAAAGCATAGTCTTCATGCTGCCTTTGAAAGAGTACAAGTTGTTCAAGTAGATCTAAATCAGACTGCAGTTATTAGTTTTGAAATATATGTTGTTGATGTCACGCTGAGAGATGTCATCTCTTTTTAATCATGTGGAGTTCTTCATTTCAATTAAATCATGCGGAGGTGTTGATGGAAATAAGTTTTTACTTTTGTTATTATGACAATGCCATACTTTGTAAAGTCTTTATTTGATTAAAAATGGTGTGGAGTTGTTGATTTAAAGAAGTGTTTTTTTTTATCTCATCCTCACACTTTCCTTTTACTAATGTAACTAAATGATTGTGGCGCTAGTAATTAAATCTTACAGTAAAATAATTTACGTCTGTGTTGAAAAATGCTGAAAAGTATTATTCTGGCTAATGGACATGACAAAAAGAATCAAGGCAAAGACAGCCCTTTCTATATAGTATGGTTTTATCTGAAAACATGCTGGACTCATAATAATTAAATGCTCAGATTAATTTGTTAAAGCATGTAGAATTGTCACGTTTATGAAAAAACTGACATAATATTATATATGTAACTACAGTGAGCTTATGAGCTCTTCAAGGGCAAGGGACAGGTGCTAATGCAACATAGCGGCTCAGGATTCTTTTTTTATTGATTAGCATAATATTAAATGCATTCCATAATACTGTAGAAAATGAGGGGGCACTGTGGCGCAGCGCGCTAAGCCCCCCACATTTGGGCTTGCATACCCACGGGGACCCCGGTTCCAGTCCGGCCGGGGTCATTTCCCAATCCCACCGCGTCTCTCTGTCCTACTCGCTTCCTGTCAACATATCACACTGTCCTATCAAATAAAGGCATGAAAGCCCCTAAAAATATACTTTTAAAAAAGAAGAAAAGAAAATGAAAAGAAATCTGTTACTCTAAAAGTGAAGCCCTGTCCTTGCTTTCTCTTAAGCAAGGCATGCACTGTGCAACATTTCACATGTCATGTTCTTTGATGATCTTTAACGCCAAGGAAGATGTTTGCTTTTCTCACAAGAGCGTTTTTCTCCATCCGTAGGTGTGGCGAACCCATGCCTGAAGATGTCATGTGAGTTCATGTGCCTGCTGAACCCCAGTGGAGCCAGGTGTGTGTGCCCAGAAGCTAAAGCCCTCATCAATGGCACATGTGTCGACCCCAATATCTCAGGTAACACAGCAGGAGACTGCAGCACAACACTCAGGCACATCTGGCTCATTAGCTCTCTCTTTCTCTTTATTATTCTCTCGTCACTCTTTCTTTCCCCTCTCTCTCTCTCTCTCTCTCTCTCTCTCTCTCTCTCTCTCTCTCTCTCTCTCTCTCTCTCTCTCTCTCTCTCTCTCTCTCTCTCTCTCTCTCTCTCTCTCTCTCATTCTCTCTCTCTCTCTCTCTCTCTCTGTCTCTCTCTCTTACTCTCTCTTGCTCTCTCTCTCCTCATTATGTATTTACACATGTAAATGTGTCTAAATTAAAAAGGGGATGAGGGTGTTAACTGTGAACTGGTGCATCAGCACCCAAGGCCATAGCAAAAAGGAAAGGGAAATCAAGCAGAGATCTGGGCTGTGTTGCCAGATTGGGCAGTTTCCTGCCCAATTGGGCTGCTTAGGATGGCCTTGTGCGGGTAAAAATGGATTGTGGAGAAAAACCCGCCCAATTTTTGGCCATAGAAATCAATAGAATTGGGCGGGATTTAGTCCTTCCAGGCGGGTTTTGAACATTTTTTGGGCTGGAAATCATCAGCCACATCTGGCAACCCTGGATCTGGGTGTCAGAGGCATGGGAGGGAGACATGATGGGAGATGGCGGGGAGAGGAGACTGGAGATGAGAATGGGAGAATAGTGTAGTGGGAGGGAAGAGACAGGGACATTTACAAGGGGGGATACACAGGGGACAGTTGGACAGCTGGGCCCAGGGAGATAAGACGCCCAGAATTGGGTACTCATAGCATAGCATTGCATGTATTGGATGGGGGGTCCCTTTAAGATGACTTTGCCCTGGGCCCAGCAAAATCTGTCAGCGGCCCTGGGAAGAGAGATACAAGATCAGAGAGTGAGTGAGTTGGAGGGAGGGGAAAGAGATGGCAGAGGGAGGTACAGAGATAGCAGAGAGGGCAGAGGATAGGGAAGTTTAGTGAGAGCAGAATGATAGCAGAGAGAAAGAGAGGACCGTCTCGATAGCAGAGAGGGAGAGAGGATGTTCTCGATAGCAGAGAGGGAGAGGGGATGTTCTCGATAGCAGAGAGGGAGAGAGGATGGTCTCGATAGTGGAGAGGGAGAGAGGATGGTCTCGGCATTCTTCCAAGTGGCAGATTATCCAGATGGTTTCTGCCTGTGGATCTGGATGGCGATCTAACCTGGCCCTTAGGTGGTGTTATTTTCCACTCTTGAGGATTTTGGATCACAGGACAAAAAACGAGCCACCAAGGCTTTGACTGAAATAAAAACATCAGGGAGAGAGGGAGAGGAGAGAGAGAGAGGATTTTTTTTTTCTTATTGTCACGTTTTAATTAAAGATTGTTATCGCTTTGTGTCATGTGTCACGTTTGATGTGCACTGCAGCTGATGGATGGCACAGGGAAGGATTGGTTGTGTGTGTGTGTGTGCGTGTGCGTGTGTGTGTGCGTGTTTGCACATGCACGTGTCCTTGTGTGGGTGTGTATGCGTGTGTGATTTTTGCAATTAAACTTGTCAGCTGGGGGATTAACCTTTGCAGAATGGAAGGCTAAATGGCACCTGTTTGTGCCCAACACGACTAAATGGAAATATTATAACCTGCAATAAAGCCTGCTCACCTGGACGAAAACACAGACAGCATGATCTCGAGGTTAGATTAGGACATAATGAACGAATATGATGTGTTTAGTCAGTGTGGGTAGGAACACCGTTTATGACACACAAGTCACATGCGTGTATAGCGTCTATTTACAACAACAAAAAACAATTGCAATAAACTAGTCTTTCTTTTTTAGATGACAATCTTTCAGAGGATAAAAGAACATAAATAACATTGTTTTGTCTGTAAGCTGCTTCAAAGTCCTCAAGTTGAAGCTGCATTTTATTATGCCCACGCAATGTGTGTGCATGTGTGTGTGTGTGCATAGGCATTACATTACTATTAATGTACTGTATGTAGGCCTACAGTATTTATACTGTGGAGGTGTTGGTGTAGGTGTGTGCAAATGCAAATGTCCATGGAGTTAGTATTTCTCTCTATGTCCATGCAATGCAAGGTAGTTGTACACGTGTAAGCAACCTTATATGTCTTCTATCTATCGATGTTTGAGACCTGTGTGTACTGTATGTACTTGTCAGGACACAGAGGCAGGAAACAAGATTAGAAGTCATTCAGGTTGTTTAATCTCAAAACTTGAACAAAGGCAGATGGAATGAAACAGAAACTTGATGTCATCACACAGGAGATCAAAACATAGGCAGTCCAACTGAAAAGTTCCTCTCTGGTAAGATAATGTCGTCCAACAGAAAAGATCCAATAATGAATGTCCAACATAAAAGTCTGTACAACCTGGGACGAAGCAGGAAACAAGAAGTCAAGGAGCTGGGCGTCCAGGAACAAGGAGCTTGGATTAGCAAGAAGAAGAGGTCCGAGACCTGTAGCGTGTGTCTCCGTTGAAGAGGTCAGAGGGAGAGTGCAGAGTGAGAGGGGTTTATAAAGGGCTATGGGGAATAGGCTACAGGTGCTGATGAGAGGCAGATTGGTGATTGGATGATTGGGAAATGGGGTTGGATAATTGGGCAATCAGTAAACAGGGGAGTTAGATTGAGAGATTGTAGGAGCAGAATGACAGGGGGGCGTGGCTGGCTGGGAACCTGGTGGGAGCGTGACAGTACCCCCCCCTTCAGGAGCCGCTTCCCGGGAGGAGGAGACTCGGCGTCGTGGTCGTCCACGACTGCGAGGGGCTGGTCGACAGGGATGGGTGTGATGGAACTCAGCAAGGAGGTTCGGGTCCAGGATATCAGCTCGGCGCACCCAGGATCGGTCTTCTGGACCGTAACCTTCCCAATCGACCAGGTATTCCAACCGACCCCCGCGACGCCGAGAGTCCAGGATGTCGTGGATGGCATAGACAGGACCCTCATCCAGGAGAAGCGGCAAAGGGGGATCGACAGCGGCACCAGGCTCTGTGGAAGAAGGAGAGAGAGATGAGTGAAAGGGTTTCAGAAGAGAGACATGGAATGTGGGGTGTATTCTGTAGTTTGCTGGGAGCTGGAGACGGTAGGTAACTTGGTTGATCCGGTGAGTTATAGTGAAGGGGCCAATGTATCGAGGACTCAGTTTCTTGCTCGGGAGGCGCATTCTGATGTCTCGTGTGGACAGCCAGACTTTCTGGCCGATTTCATATTCAGGTGCAGATGATCGTCTGGCATTGGCATGGCGACTGTGGCGAGCAATGGCTCTTTGCAGATGGTGGTGTGCTTCACCCCAGACCTTCTCGCTTTCTCGATACCACTTGTCAACAGCAGGCACATCAGAGGATTCACCAGTCCATGGGAACAGTGGTGGTTGACGTCCCAGAAAGCACTGGAATGGTGTCAGGCCCGTGGATGGTTGACGGAGAGAATTTTGAGCATACTCTGCCCAGGGTAAGAATTGACTCCAGGTATCTTGGTGACGGTGACAGTAAGTGCGAAGAAATCGGCTGATCTCCTGAATCTTCCGTTCTGTCTGGCCATTCGTTTGCGGGTGATAGCCTGATGTTAGACTCACGGACACCCCCATCAGACGGAGAAAGGCTCGCCAGAAGCGGGAGATGAATTGGGGCCCTCGGTCGGATACTACATCTTCAGGAAGGCCAAAGTTTCTGAACACATGGGTGAAAAGAGCCTCCGCGGTCTCAGCTGCTGTAGGGAGGCCCCTGAGAGGGATGAGTTTGCAGGCCTTGGAAAATCTGTCAACCACCACAAGGATGCAGGTGTTGCTGTTGGATAGTGGGAGGTCTGTGACAAAGTCGACACCGAGATGTGACCAAGGTCGTTGTGGCACAGGTAAGGGTACCAATTTTCCTGCAGGAAGGTGGCGAGGAGATTTTGTCATGGCACAGTCGACACATCCTGCTGCGAATCTACAAACTTGTTGAGCCATCTCGGGCCACCAGTAGCGGTCTTGGAGAAGCAAAAGGGTGGCATTGGCTCCGGGGTGTCCTGTTCCAGGAGAGCAGTGTGCTGACGTGATGAGTGGGATTCTGAACCGACGGGGAACGTAGGCCAGACCTGTAGGGGTATTTGCTGGTGCTGGGTCGGATTCTCTGGCCGCAGACATCTGCTCATCCAGGGACCAAAGTATGGGACTCACGATGGTGTCAGCTGGCAGGATGGGTTCAGGTTGATCCGTGGACTCTTCGGAATGGTGGAGTCTTGATAATGCATCTGCCCGGGGATTGCGTGAGCCAGGTCTGTAGGTGATGGTGAAGTCGAAGCAAGTGAAAAAGAGGGCCCATCTGGCTTGGCGTGGGTTGAGTCGTCTTGCTTCCTTTAGGTACTGGAGATTCTTGTGGTCAGTAAGGACTGAATGGTTGCTTCGATCCTTCCAGCCAGTGCCTCCACTCTTCCAGGGCAAGCTTGATGACCAGTAGCTCCCGATTTCCTATATCATAATTGCGCTCTGCTGGGCTGAACTTCTTTGAAAAGTAAGCACAGGGATGCAGGCGTGGAGGATCACCTTGGTGCTGAGAGAGAACGGCGCCGACCCCAGTGGTGGATGCATCCACTTCAACAATGAATTTCTTCTCTGGGTTTGGGTGGCGGAGGATCGGTGCAGATGCGAAGGCCTTCTTCAGCTTCTGAAAAGCCTCTGCTGCTTCAGGGTTCCAGGAGAGATTCTTGGGCTTGTTACGGAGCAGAGAAGTCAGGGGTGCTGAGATCTGACTGAAGCCATGGATGAAGCGCCTGTAAAAGTTGGCAAAGCCGAGGAAGCGTTGGAGTTCCTTTACAGTGTGAGGAACCTCCCAGGAGAGCACTGCGTTCACCTTCCCCTCATCCATGCTGACTCCATTGCTGCTGATGTTATAGCCCAGGAACTGGACTGAGGTTTGGTGGAAGAGGCACTTCTCAGACTTCAGGAAGAGCTGGAACTCTCTCAGCTCTCTCAGACGATGCAGTTTCACTCTGCATTCATTTCATTCTTCAACATCTTGACTGTAAATCCACCTATGCCCGTGTCCTATTCATAGACTTCAGCTCAGCTTTCAACACTATCATGCCTATCAGATTGTTTAACTCTCTCATGTCCATGGATGTCAACCCATCACTCTGTCACTGGCTGCTTAACTTCCTGACCAACAGAACACAATGTGTTAAAATTCAGAACAATATTTCATCTACTAAGGTCCTCAACACTGGCGCGCCACAAGGTTGTGTATTGTCACCCCTGTTATTCTCTCTACACCAACAGCTGTACATCCAACTCCCCATCTGTCAAACTCCTGAAATTTGCTGACGACACCACTGTAATAGGCCTCATACGCGACGAAGACGAAACATCATACCGCGATGAGGTCGAACATCTAGTGCAGTGGTGCACAGTAAACAATCTCACTCTCAACATATCCAAAACTAAAGAACTCATAGTGGATTTCAGGAAAAGCGCAGGCCAGCACACCCCCATCTGCATTAATGGCCAGGTAGTGGAGTGGGTAGACTCCTTCCGTTTCCTAGGCACCACCATCCATCAGTCCCTGTCATGGAATCTGAACACCAGTCTCATCATTTCAAAAGCCCAACAAAGATTATACTTCCTCCGACAACTGAGGAAATTTGGAGTCAGCCAAGCAGGCATGATCCACTTTTATAGTGCCACCATCGAAAGCGTGCTCACCTTCTCCATCTTGGTCTGGTATGGTAGCTCCACCAGCCAAGAAAAGCAACATCTGGAGAGGGTGGTACGCAGGGCCTCTAAAATCATTGGCCGCAGTCTTCCCACTTTAGCCTCACTCTACAACACCAGACTTGCTAGGAAAGCCAATAACATCACCTCTGACCCTACACACCCAGCACACCACCTATTCACACTATTGCCTTCAGGGAAAAGGTACCGCAGTATCCCAAGCAAAACCACACGATCTAGGGACAGTACCTACCCACAAGCCATCCGACACTTAAATACGCACTAGCACTTTACAGCTACTCCACTACCTGGCCTTCCTACCTCCTTTGTTACTTTGCACAATGCTACTACTGTTTCTGTACATACCATGCACTTTAAATATTCCATTGCACTTTTCTATGTCTCCAATGTTTTGTATGCCATTCCCTGTTTATTTATTTGTGTACCCCCCCCCCTGTTTTTCTTTCATACCCCCCCCTCCCCAGTTTTGTGTCTTTTGTTTGTGTTGTTGTGTGAGCACACCAAGCAACATTCCTAACAACTGTATTTTTATACTGTTGATATGGCTAAATAAACTTGAAACTTGAAAAACTTGAAACTTGAGCTTCGCCAGGACTAAGGAGACATGCTTGACGTGATCTGTGAAATTGGAGGAGTATATAAGGATATCGTCAATGAAAACAATCACAAACAGGTTGAGATATTCTCTGAAGATTTCATTCATAAATCCCTGGAACACTGAGGGTGCATTTGCCAAACCGTAGGGCATCACCAGGTATTCGTAATGCCCAGTGGGGGTGACGAAAGCGGTCTTCCATTCGTCACCTTGGCGGATGCGGACTAAATTGTAGGCACTTCTCAGATCCAGCTTTGAGAACATCTTGGCACCGCGTAGCTGTTCAAGAGCTGCTGGGACAAGAGGTAGGGGGTATCTGTACTTCACCGTGATCTTGTTCAGTGCTCGGTAATCCATACAGGGTCTAAGACCTCCATCCTTCTTGGTAATGAAAAAGAATGAAGAAGCTGCAGGTGATTTTGAATGGCGTATGTAACCTTGTTGTAGAGCTTCCTCAATGTAGGTCTTCATTGCCTCCAGCTCGGGGATGGAGAGTGGGTAGACGGCGCCTCGCGGTACGGGCTGATCAGGTAGCAAGTCTATTGCGCAGTCCCAGGGTCTGTGTGGTGGAAGGTGAGTTGCACGTCGAGGACAGGAAACGTTGCTGAAGGCGGTGTATTCTGGTGGAACAACAGCAGGACGACTCTGCTCAGGGCTCTCAATGGAGGTTGCATTGATGAACACAGCTGGTGCCGGTTGACAGGGACGAGGAAGCTCAGGAAAACAGTTAGGATGGCAGTCATTTCCCCATTGGAGGATTTCACCAGTGGACCAGGAAATCACGGGGGCATGTTGCATGAGCCATGGGCGTCCTAGAATCACATCAACTGTGGAGTCCTCCAGAATGAAAAAGGTTAATTTCTCCACATGCAGACATCCAACACGCATCAATAGGGTATTAGTGTGATATTGGACCCGCTTACGGGCTAGGGGCTTACCCACTATTGAGTGGACGTTGAGGGGGGTAGCGCAGCGGGTCCTCGGGAGCTGGAGACGTTGGACGAGCGACCCTGAAATGAAGTTCCCGGCAGACCCTGAATCAAGTAGAGCAAAAACTGGATGGGTGAACACAGCATGTGAAAGTTCAATTTCAAGGAGCAATGGCTTGTAGTGCACTGCAGGAATACTCACTGTACCCACCATGGTTCTTGGTGGGCGAGTTGGACATTGGGTGATGTAGTGATTGGAAGCCCCACAGTACAAACATAGACCGCTGGTTAGGCGTCTGCGGCGCTCTGTAGGAGTGAGTCGTAAGGTGTCTACCTGCATGGGCTCTGCCACTGTACTTGGATCATTCATTTGGGTAACTGACGCTGAGGTTTGGCGAAAATCTTTGAAGCAGCACTCTCGGCGATTGGCTACTCGAATGGCGAGTTGAATGAACCTCTCCAGGCCAATTGCATCGTCATAGGGGGACAACTGGAGGCGGAGAGAGGGCTCCAGCCCTTGTCGGAAGACGGTGAGAAGTGCTGGCTCGTTCCACCCACTGACAGCAGCAAGGGTTCGGAATTGGATGGCATATTCCGAGACCGACTTCTTCCCCTGCCTTAATGCATGCAGCTTTGCTTGGGTGGCGGAGTCTCCCTCTGGCAGGTCAAATACTTCCTTGAAATGAGCCACAAAGTTGTCAACCGATGCTACTGTGGGGCCATCTTGTCTCCAGATGCTTTCAGCCCATTGCAAAGCACGACCCGAGAGCAGAGAGATGATGTAAGCCACCCTGGCTCGTTCAGTTGGAAATCTGCGTGGCTGCATCTCCCAGGCCAATGAACATTGCAACAGGAACCCCTTGCACGCCTCCGGAGTCCCCGAATATGGTGCTGGATTAACCACCATGTTTCCTGGATTCATCAATGGAGGATTTGCTGGAGCTGGAGGCGGAGCCGGAGCCGGAGCTGCAGCAGCGGTGGCCAAGGTAACAGGATTGGAGAGAGTTTGGCGGGCATTGTCCACCATTCCTTTGAAAGGGTCCATGTTTTGATCTCTTAATGGTTGAGGCTCCATTGCCTGCTCTGACCTTCTGTCAGGACACAGAGGCAGGAAACAAGATGAGAAGTCATTCAAGTTGTTTCATCTCAAAACTTGAACAAAGGCAGATGGAATGAAACAGAAACTTGACGTCATCACACAGGAGATCAAAACATAGGCAGTCCAACTGAAAAGTTCCTCTCTGGTAAGATAATGTCGTCCAACAGAAAAGATCCAATAATGAATGTCCAACATAAAAGTCTGTACAACCTGGGACGAAGCAGGAAACAAGAAGTCAAGGAGCTGGGCGTCCAGGAACAAGGAGCTTGGATTAGCAAGAAGAAGAGGTCCGAGACCTGTAGCGTGTGTCTCCGTTGAAGAGGTCAGAGGGAGAGTGCAGAGTGAGAGGGGTTTATAAAGGGCTATGGGGAATAGGCTACAGGTGCTGATGAGAGGCAGATTGGTGATTGGATGATTGGGAAATGGGGTTGGATAATTGGGCAATCAGTAAACAGGGGAGTTAGATTGAGAGATTGTAGGAGTAGAATGACAGGGGGGCGTGGCTGGCTGGGAACCTGGTGGGAGCGTGACAGTACTCTTACCGTGCGGTCACACTGCCAGCGTTGAACGCGTGGAAAGATGTGGAAGTAATTGTCACTTTGTATGGGAGAGCAGGCGGCAGAAGCGTTAAAAGCGCAAAGTGTGTCTAGAGTCAAAAGCGTCCAAAGCCGAGGGTGTCAGAAGTTCAACTTCATCTAAAAATATGTAATGAGCTTGGCGGCGGCAGCCAATGGAATGTTCACATTTTTCTAAACACGAGCTTCGGTTGGTCGAGATTCTTGGTCGAACGCTTCAGGTTGAATCTTTTGCCTCGTTCAACACCCCTGACCTGTGCTTTCCAGGCAGGAGTCAGCAGCGTTTTAGCTCTTTCAACGCCGGCGGTGTGACCGCAGCTTTAACTTTGCCTACCTGTGTGTGTTTCAGGAGACCTGTGTGTATGTACTCTTAACCTTTCCTGCCCGTGTGTGTGTGTGTTTCAGGAGACCTGTGTCGTCCGGCGTGTGAGAACGGAGGCCGGTGTCTGGCCAATGAAAAGGGAGGCATGCGCTGCTACTGCTGGCCTGACTTCTCTGGAGAGCGATGCGAGGTCAACCACTGCACAGACTACTGTCTCAACGGAGGCACCTGCATAGGCTCGCCACTGGGTAAGGCTGTGTGTGTGTGTGTCTGCATGTGTGCGTGCAAAAAAATGTGTATGTGTAAGTGTCTTGCAGAGTGTGCCTGTGCGTTTGCCAGCGTGTAAGCCTTTTAGACCAGTGGTTCCCAACCTTTTTCTTTAGGGACCCATATTTTTACCATTGTAAGCTTTGGTGACCCAACCGTGTGAGCGCCTGCACGAGAGGGAGTCACATGATATTCTGTTATTTGTGAAAACTCATTCATTATCATTTTATTCCTCAATTTGTCTTCAATCAAATATAGAATAAATGTTTAATGTGTCACATTTTGTTGTATATATTAGTTTAAATGCTTTGTCATTTATTCAACATGGGCTATATATGGTATTAAAATTAAGCCCCTTAAAATCAAGAGGGCTTCGCGAACCACTGTGGATCTTCGGCGACCCATAGGTTGGGAACCACTGCTTTAGACCATATTATGCAGTGGAGGCAGGACCATAGGCTCACTACTGGGTAAGGCTGCGTGCGTGCCTGTGTGCGTGCCTGCGTGCCTGCGTGCGTGCGTGCGTGCCTGTGTGCGTGCCTGCCTGCGTGCATGCGTGCGTGTTTGTTTGTTTGTGGTTTAAGATTAAGAATAAATCCTTGAATTCTCAAAGGTTATACATAAAAACCAAATGAAAGCATTTTGTGGGTTGAAGTGACAAAATCCACTAAACTTGCTATAAAATTGGAAGACATTCAAAGTCTTTTTATTTTTACTTTACTTTTAGATCTTTAATTTAAAGGGTTTTGGAGACAAAGTTGTTTTTTTATCTCTTATTATTTCGCAGTGCCAAATCCCAATTTGTGTTTTTAGACCATGAGATACTTCTGTGGAAACACACACACACACACACACACACACACACACACACACACACACACACACACACACACACACACACACACACACACACACACACACACACACACACACACACACACACACAGCCGCACCTGCACCCGCACCCGCACACACACACACATAAACCCTTTTGAGATGCTTCAGTGGGTGAGGGCCACAGAGCCACACGTCAGATTCAAATAAACATCCTCTCCTTCTGGAGGAATTCAGATAATTGCCCTGCATCACAAGTGTGTGTTTGCGAGCGTGCGTGCGTGCGTGTGTGCGTGCGTGCATGTGTGCGTGCGTGCGTATGTGTATGGTTTGTGTGTGTGTGTGTGTGTTTGTGCCAGTGTGTATGTGCTCATGCATCTTTTTCCTCTTTGAGCCTTTGTTTGTGAAAGAGAGAGAGGGAAAGAGGCCAGGGGAAAATCCAGATAATGAAAAAGAAATACAATGAAATAGAGTGAAATAGAGAGAGTGAGACTTCCTGCAAGGCTGTGGCGTGCTGCACAATGATTGGCTGCTTGTGTGGCATGCTGCATAATGATTGGCTGGTTGTGTGGCATGCTGCATGCTGCTGATTGGCTGCTTGTTTACCATCACAAAGGGCATAGATGATCAGCCCTCACTCTCCTGGTGGATTACACAACACGCTGGTCGCTATTCAGTACAAATGAGGCCCAGCGTGCGGTGAGGTGAGGTGGAGTGGAGTGGCCCAATTCAAATTGACAAGGACCTGTCATTTTTACACACAAGGGACTTGGTGGCAGTCCAGCTACTCAGCTCAGACGCAGTCAGCCAGGAATCGTCTGGCACAGACACAATACAAGTGCAGCCTTCAGCTGGAGTAGCTATTTGGTGTGAGCACTAAGATGGGGAAGGAAAGCCACCCTGGATAATGGCCATGTCTGAACTTAATGCTCAGTTTTATTTGGCACTGAGGACAAATGGACATTTGCGTCTCTGTCTCCTTCTCAGGGGTGCATTTGTCAAAGCGTAGTTGTTAGTTTGTTAGCAAGTTGGGTTGTTGCCAATGGGAAATTGCCTTGAAAACAACAAAGTAGCTAATGGTGTTAGCAACTATCGTTTCGAGAAATGCACCCCAGAATTGTTTTGGATTGTATTGCTTGTAACTCTGTGAAAGTGGTATTTCATCATGCATCATACATCAATATAATTGTGAGGTTTTTTTTCATTCCCATCCAAATATTTTCAAGAACCCGCTGGTCTATATGACCACTTGGCGTACTCTGCATGACCACAGTGTTCTCTCCTGCACTTTGCTGTGCACTACTCCACAGTACTCTACTCAACTGTACTTTAGTCTTATTAACCCTACTCCAACCTACCTTTCATTACTTTAGTCTACTCTATCCATTCCACTGTACATCACTACAGCACTCTACTCTACTCTACTCTACTCTACTTTACTCTACTACTCCACTACTCTACTCTACTCTACTCTACTCTACTGTACACTTCTCTACTTAACTACTCTACTCTACTCTACTCTACTTTACCCTACTACTCCACTACTCTACTCTACTCTATTCTACTCTACTGCTCTACACTACACTACTCTACTCTACTCTATTCTACTCTACTCACCTCTGCTTTACTCTACTCTGCTCAGCACTACTCTACTGTACTCTATTCTACTCTACTCTGCTCTACTCTACTCTACTCTACTCTACTCTACACTACTCTACTCTAGTCCACACTCTACTCTACTATACTTTACTCTACACTACTCTACTCTAGTCCACACTCTACTCTACTATACTTTACTCTACACTACTCTACTCTACTCTACTCTAGTCTACTCTACTCTACTCTGCTTTACTTTGCTCAGCACTACTCTACTCTACTCTACTCTACTGTACTCTACTCTCTACTCTACACTACTCTACTACTCTACTCTACTATACTCTACCCTACCCTACTCTACTCTGCTCTGCTCTACTGTACTCTGCTCTACTCTACTGTACTTTACTGTACTGTACTGTACTCTACTCTACTCACCTCTGCTTTACTCTACTCTGCTCAGCACTACTCTACTGTACTCTACTCTACTGTACCCTACTCTACTCTACCCTACTCTATTCTACTCTACTCTACTCTGCTCTACTCTACTTTTCTCTGCTCAGCACTGCTCTACTCTCCTCTACTTTACTCTCCTCTACTCTGCTCTCATCTACCCTACTCAGCTCTACTCTTCTCTACTCTACACTACTCTGCTCAGCACTACTCTACTCAACTCTTCTCAACTCAACTCTACTCTACCCTACTCTACTCTACTCTACTGTACTCTACTCTACTCTACTCTGCTCAGCACTGCTCTGCTCTGCTCTGCTCTACTCTACTCTACTCTACTTTACTCTACTCTACTCTACTCTACTCTACTCTACTCTACTCTACTCTACTCTACTCTACTCTGCTCTACTCTACTCTACACTACTCTACTCTACTCTGCTCTGCTCTGCTCTACTCTACTCTACTCTACTCTACTCTACTCTACTCTACTCTACTCTACTCTACTCTACTCTACTCTACTCTACTCTACTCTACTCTACTCTACTCTACTCTACTCTACTCCCCTACTCCACCGACTCTTCTATAATCCACTCCATTTTATTCCTCTCTACTCTACTCTAGTCTAATCTAATATAATCTACTCTACTGTAATCCAATGTAATCTACTCTATTGTACTATAACTATACTCTGCTATAACTGTACCCTCTACTCTACTCTGCTCTACAGGGCGGCCAACATGTCGATGTGCGATCGGCTTCACGGGGGTGAACTGCGAGCGGCGCGTGTGTGACAATCACTGCCTGAACGGCGGCACGTGTGAGGTCAGCTCTGGCAACCAGCCCACCTGCCGCTGCCTAGCCGAGTACACAGGGGACCGCTGTCTCTACCGTGAGAAACACACACACACACACACACACACACACACACACACACACACACACACACACACACACACACACACACACACACACACACACACACACACACACACACACACACACACACACACACTGGGGATTCCTGCCTCTAGTTAGAGAAAGACACACACACACACACACACACACACACACACACACACACACACACACACACACACACACACACACACACACACACACACACACACACACACAGGGGACCGCTGTCTCTACCGTGAGAAACACACACACGCAGACACACACACAGACACACACACACTAGGGACTGCTACCTCCAGGTAGAGAGACACACACACACACATACATAGACACGGGACTGCTGTTTCTACCATGTGTAAATAAATGGTCTCACACAGATGCTCGCATATACAGATACAGTACACATCAGTCTTATACCCAGCCACCCTGGCATTCGACAAAAAAAATCCCATCTGCTTGTTTTCAGGGCTGAACTGGGGAAGAAATAGGGCCCGGGTACTTTTGGCTTAAAGGGGCCCCTCATGATTAGCGATGCAGAACTGACTCACCGGTGGGCCACACACCCTCGTGGGCCCCTATTTTCAGAAATGTAAATATATATATATACTTTTTTTTACACTTCTGAAAATAGGGGCCCACAAGGGTGTGGGGCCCACCTTGCCTGATTTTCATAGACTTCAGATCACTACCGCGATTCTGGTCTGACCAGGACTATAACGATTAGCATTTCCATACAGGAAGAACTTTGTTTCCATGGCCTGGTTAACCCGCCTCCCTCGGCTTGCTACTGGTTGAGGGATGTGCCAAAGTTTAAAAAAAACATTTCTTAGCCCAATAGAACGTCTCTGCTTAAACCACGTCACTGCCTTGAACTTGCCTCTACCCAGGACGGTTGGAAATGCTCAGTTGATTGGTTCCAGACATAGTGGGTGGAGTTCCCGCTGTAGCGGGATTGAGCAAGATCTTGGCCCTACTGTGTGTAGCTGAGCCGAAGGCGCTGCGTCACCAGTAGGGAGGAGCCCTGCTATAGGGCCCACCGGGAAATGCGAGCTACGTGTATTCCAGATGGCCAGTCCAGCCCTGCTTATTTCCCACAAATGATACTCTGGGTAGACGCCTACCCATTCCATCACCACCATTCCATTTCAACATATCTGCTCAGCATTTGCAGTAATCTCCTTCTTATGTGTTGCCTTCACAAGGCTTACGCATGAATCATCGTTCAACGAAAATGCAAAAAATATTCAGCATCAAACACTCGCATAGGCTCCATCAAGCATTGGCTCCATCAGTTCTGTCACACTCTTTACCTCTCCTCATTCCCGTTATATAGTATATTTTAGCACCCATTCTACGCCACCGACTGAAATGATAAAACATCATATTTATTTTTCTCTTCCTAAAGAAAGGGCACTGCCTCAGAAGAAAAGGCATTTGATTTCCTGTTTTGCCCAGAGTGAGTTCTAAATGCCAACCTAAACACCTGGAGGTTTCTCTGCTCTCCACTGATAAAATATTTCCCTTTGTTCCGATGGCTTTGTTATTATAATTATTCAGGGAAACAGTTTTATCTGGGCAACATGAATGCATTTTTCTACACTGTGAAGCACCCAAGGGTGTTGCACATTCCCATCAAAAACACATACACACACACACACACACACACACACACACACACACACACACACACACACACACACACACACACACACACACACACACACTCTCTCTCTCTCTCTCTCTCTCTCTCTCTCTCTCTCTCTCTCTCTCTCTCTCTCTCTCTCTCTCTCTCTCTCTCTCTCTCTCTCTCTCTCTCTCTCTCATCTAAACTACCAGGAGACATTCGATGTGGGTAATTACATGTCATTAAATCACAATGAAATTTCACTTGAATAGATCGTATTGTGGGGCAATTTGTCTCACTGGAATTGCCATTAAAATGTGTATGCTTATTTATTATTATTTTTTTTTCTTTACTCTTATCTTGTATTTTTGTAGAATTTTCTGATAGCTTACTGTTGTTGTCAGCCACTATTTTTTATCAACTATGCCTCTCTCTCGCTCTCTCTCTCAAGCTCTCTCTCTCTCTTTCAAATTCAAATTCAAATTCAAATATGCTTTATTGGCATGCCTGTCCATGTCAGTGTTGCCAAAGCTTACAAATAACATCAAAAAGGGTAACAGAACAGTACGGTCAATAAAGAACTTTCTCTCTATCTCTCTCTCTCTCTCCCTCTCTCTCTCTCTCCGTCTCTCTCCGTCTCTCTCTGTCTCTCTCTCTCTCTCTCTCTCTCTCTCTCTCTCTCTCTCTCTCTCTCTCTCTCTCTCTCTCTATCTCTCTCTCTCTCTCTCTTCTCTCTCTCTCTCTCTCTCTCTCTCTCTCTCTCTCTCTCTCTCTCTCTCTCTCTCTCTCTCTCTCTCTCTCTCTCTCTCTCCCTCTGACAGATATCTGTCACCACTACTGTGTGCACTCCAAGGCCTGCACCCTGTCCAGCACGGGCCACGTGGAGTGTGTGTGTCCGCTGAGGTACGAGGGTAACAAGTGTGACGTTGACAAGTGTCAGCGGTGTCACGGCGCCCCCTGCATCATCGACGCTGACACCGGGGACGTGGCCTGCAAGTAAGCACTGTACCAGCAATCTCACTCCCCACACACACACACACACACACACACACACACACACACACATGCTAGAACACACACACACACACACACACACACACACACACACACACACACACACACACACACACACACACACACACACACACACACACACACACACACACACACACACACACACACACACACACACACACACACACACACACACACACACACACACACACACACCTCTTTGCAGAGTCAGCATGAATGTTAAACCACAGTGCTAATAATAAATAATAGGGGGTGTGGTTTACTCTAGTATTGAGTCTCTCTCTCTTTCTCTTTCTCTCTCTCTCTCTCTCTCTCTCTCTCTCTCTCTCTCTCTCTCTCTCTCTCTCTCTCTCTCTCTCTCTGGCAAACACATCCCTCCTCTTGTTTTCGGGTCGCCACTGACCAGTTTTGAAAGATGTAAAATCACCACTTAATGTTAATTCATTACATCAAGGCTTTTTAACTTTAGCAGGAATCTCTAGTTGAATCTTTAGTGTTCGGATATTTAGAAAATAGGTTTTAACGCAGGAATTACTGCCAAAACATGATTCATGATTCAACTGTTCTGGAGGGCAAAGCAGAGTGAGTCAGCTCATCTGCTATCAATATGAGCTTCGGGGAAATCATATGTTGGCTTGTATTCCTGTAATTATATATGAAGAGTTCAGATGCAAAACCCCCTAACTCCATTTCTGAAGACCTGCACTTCTATATTTTTAGAGAACCCCGTTGTTGGTTTGGTTTACATTAATGTACTTGATAATACATATAAATAGTTATATTACATAAATAAAATAAAAAAAACATGCAATTTTGATAGCTTTGTATTAAATAAAAATGAATTAAGATTATTTTCTGAAAAGGCACTTAGGGGGTTTTGCATCTGAACTCTTCATATGTATGCATAAATAAAAAAAATTATTCATATTAATTAAAATGAATTAAAGGACCAGTTCAGTCAATTTTAATATGCTGTTGTATTGCTCACGCTACCCTTGACTTGGCAATACCTGGTGATGCCACATTCTTCGTCTAAGCCCTTTCCAAGATATGAGCTATTCTAATGGGGGCAGCGTTTGTTTACATTTTTTAAAAAAAATAACATAGGCCTACTCAAAATATTTTCCTAAAAGGTACCACTGTTTGCTAGTTGTTTGCTGATGTTGTATAACCTTTCAGATGTTTTTGGGAATAAATAAAGATGTTTTTATGAAATGTAAACAATGCGCTGCCCCCATTACAATGACCAAGATCTCGGAAGAGGCTGAAGAAGGAAAAGAAAACCTCAGGTACTGACAAGTCCAGGGTAGTGTGAGCATTACAACTGCATGTTGAAATTGACTGAACTGGTCCTTTAATACTAATACTATCTATAGTACAGAATATATTGTCTGTTAGACCTGATTTAAGACACAGGTCTTAACCGACGCAGACACAAGGTATGGTAACAGGAATTGAACACAATACAAGAGTTAAGTGAACATTACTGCATTATACTGTGTACTCTGAGTCCGAGTCTGATCTCTCCCTGTTCCTCTTGTCCCCAGCTGTACCACGGGCAGGATAGCGCCCAGTTGTCAGCTGTGTGACGGCTACTGCTACAACGGCGGCACCTGCCACCTGGACCCCGACACAAACCTGCCCTTCTGCCAGTAAGTCAGCACTACCTGATATTTTTAATTTTTTTAATTCATTCTATGTTATTTTTTTCGGGGCTGCTTTATTTACGTTTTTTTTTTAAACCCAATCTTAGTGTAGAAGTAGCCAGGCTGTGCCCTCCTAGTGACGCAACACTTTCAGCATTGCAACTAGTCAGGTCAAGACCATTGCAAGTACTTTCTGAGTTTCCGCAAATATGGGAACTCCTCGCACTTTGTCGATAAGCTAACAACCATAAGCAAACCAAGGGTTAGGGCAGTGGTTCTTAACCTTTTTTTCTTAACGCACCCTCTCACCGGTGCCCAAGACTAGCCGCGCACCCCCAACCCAAACTTCTAAATGTGCAAAGGCACCAAAAGATAATTTAAGTTATTAATTACAATGACTCTTCCGTGAGACATTAATCGAAACCTCAATGACTTTAAATGGGGACCAAAATACGTTTTAATTTGGTTGTGATATGGCCTAATTATAACGTTCCCAAGTAGAATTTTGGTCAAAACATCAACACAAACAAAATTCTGCGCACCCCCTGGAATCTCCGGCGCACCCCCAAGGGGTGCCCGCACCCCAGGTTAAGAACCACTGGGTTAGGGAAACGTTAATTGTTATGCTCTTGGTCAGACCAAGTCTCGAAGAGATTTGAACGTCGATGATAATCAGGCTAGTATAGAAGAGGCCTCATTAATTTGCCAATCAGTGTTAAGACCGCAGACTGAAGAAATACATGGATGACGTTACATTCTCAATCTCATTTATCAGTGTCTGTACAGTAATATGCCTGGTGATGGCTCTTATCGGCAACAGATCAATTGTCTTGTGTGAATGATGAAGTCGTACAACACAGCAAACAAACTAAGGGTGGGTGATATCTCAAGATACAATATACAGTACATCAAGATAGAGAACAGTCTCCAATAGATTTTGTGACATATTGTATTTATGAAAAAAAATACTTTAATTTTAAATTCTGGAATTGTCAGAAGCAAAGTCTCTTGCACCAGCGCACGCTTCTCTTTGCCTGCTTCTGCGTCTCTCTGTTGACAGTGACAACAGCAGCTAGCTGGCTAGCAAGCAGAATACCAGAAAGAACGCTTCATAATGTATTCTACATATCTAGCCGCCATATAATAGCTCCACATGCAAGAAAGTAGGAAAACAGTGAGCTATGCAAGCTATGTCTTGATGTAGCAGCCACACTTCAGTAAAACTGACTTTTCCGTACGTGGGTGCACATCTGTAACTCCTCACAGCACTGTTAATTGACAGAAGGGCACAGTTTAATGTTGTGCAATAACATTTACTTGATCGTCTCTCCACCCACAGCATCCACTGCACGCCTTCAGTTCAGTTTTTTTATGTAATTGTGTGCATTCTTAAGGGAATTGAAAATATATATTCTATATGAAGATGTAGAAAAGTATATATACTAGATCAGTGGTTCTCAAACTTTTTGTGTAAAGTACACCCTGAGAAAATATTGAGCATTCCGAGTACCACCTTGACATCCAACATTAGAATATCACAGTAAAGGCCTTCCATATTCACTTTTGCCAGTCAATACAGGAGAGGTTCATAATGGCATTCCAAGTACCACCAGAGATGTCTCAAGTACCACCAGTGGTACGCGTACCACAGTTTGAGCACCACTGTACTAGATACTTTTTTCTCAATATCACCTAGCCCTAAATCAAACTGTAGAAAAAGTGCAAGTGTTTATTTTTGAATGGTTTGTCTGGCAGGTAGAATTTGATTGAATTAATATCAATGAATGTGAAGTCAGCATGAGGAAATAGAGATGGGAGTTATCCTACTCATTAAACTTGATTTGAAGTTGAATTTCACTGAGATCACTTCTTACAATCACTTCCTGTGTAGTTAAAATGCCATGTGTGGATGGGTGACTATGAGTGTCACAGTTGAGAGGAAAGAATCAATTTCTATGCAAATTGTCTCATCTCAAGTTCATCCGATTCTGATGATATGGGTTATTCATTGACCCTGAGTAGCAGGAAAATCTGCCCGATTATGAAAATGAATTTGTCTGTCGAGAAATCATAATGTTTGACCTCACCATTCTGACGGTGTAATGAATGTCTCATCGCAGTCAAAAATAACAAACAGAAGTGATGACAATTATCCATCTTTGATGCTAATGTTTGCACCAGCGTACCCTGAAGAAGTCAGATGTCCCATTTCCAAATAAGAAATTATCCAGTAGAATTACACTGTGCTTAGTTGATGAGCATTTAGGTATGAATTATACAAATGCTATGACCAAGTGAATGTCAGTCAAAAAATATTCATCATAACTGTTTTGAACTCTGTCAGTCTGCCAGGCTGTCAGGTTTGCACCCAAAGCCAGAGTATTTCCAAAGTGTTTTTAACAAACACATAAAGCACCCAACATTTCACTTTCACTCTGTCAGACAATAACCTTGGTCATCATGAATTCATCATAAACGTATGTTTCTAGCTCAGAGACATTATTACACAACAGCACTTCAAGCAATTAGATAGCGTGCCCAAAGGAAGACTCTCCATTGACTGATAAATGCCTATGGGAGTTTGCAGTCTAGTTTCATTTCGTTTTTTTATATATATTATACGTCTACATTTTAGTGTTTTACATGCCAGGGTGTGGCACCAGATATGAGGAATATACTGTTTATGTTTAGGCCTATATGCACAAACAGATCCCCTTCCCCCTCCTCCTTTAAGCCAGGACTGTTCTTCTATGTTCACCTGGGAACATGGTGACTCTCTACTAGGGCTGGGCGGTATACCATTAAAAAAGCGTGATATAATGGTTTTCACCTACTCAAGGTTCACTTTTTGATGAGAGGTTTTTTTTTTATTTTATTCCAAAAAAAGTGATTAAAATAGAAATGGAGATTAATTAAAATTCAGGATTTTATCTCATTTTTTAATTTAATTTCAGCCTTTTCTTCAGAAACATTGAGATGTGGGGAGAAATCACCGCTTATGAAAAAAAAATCGAGCAGATTAATTTTCATCAAGAAAACCGTGATACGCATTTTTTCCAGAACCGCCCAGCCCTACTCTGTACCCTTCTTCATGTCACCGCAACTCTCCTGCGTATGTTAAGGTGCCGGTATGCTTGCTGCAAGATACGCGAGCGCGTGCACGATTCGTTCATGAACGCGTTAACATGCGTATTTAATGTCGATTTCGCGCGCGTTGGACACGGCAGCCAAAAGCGTGCGCCAGGTGCAATATCTTCAAACTCGCTGGGGCGATCTAAGATAGACCGTGCAGTTCCACGCGTGTGCTTGATATGAAAACGACAATGGCAGCAACTTTTAAGAGCGTCTCGAGTTTGTCCGCAATTTGAAACATTTGTGATCATACTTGCAAGCAAGCATGTGCTGTCGGTTGCTCGCGGTGACGCGCGTAATTTACAACTCGCAGCAAGCATACCGGCACCTTTATGTATACATCCAGTATGGCAGCTCCTCCTGTACTGTGCTTAGCCTGCAGCATGGGTGCTGGGTAGCAGGTAGCAGGTGGCGCTTTATCACATATAATAAGATGATGAAGTAAAGTAGCCGTGGTGGTTTAGGAATTAGTGTTATCCCCTTATCAAGCTAATAGACA
Organism: Engraulis encrasicolus; assembly: GCF_034702125.1. Classification (NCBI taxonomy): domain Eukaryota; kingdom Metazoa; phylum Chordata; class Actinopteri; order Clupeiformes; family Engraulidae; genus Engraulis; species Engraulis encrasicolus. Next base: position 6,003,639 of record NC_085869.1, on the reverse strand, counting down.
ATTAGCTCATGTGCTATTCCGCACAGACACAGAAAGGCTATTTAGTCATGGTACCTGATAGGATTTATTTACCAGACAAAGCACTCTATTGTGGATATGTGTTGGCTGTTTAACCATTCCATTGTGGATATGCTATGGCTGTTTAGCCACTCCATTGTGGATATGCTATGGCTATTATGTCTACTCGCCTCTAGTAATTGTGTGGGGAGTTATGGCATTAGAAAGGGCCTCAAATGTGCAATGTTGAGTATACATAAGCATTTTTCAAATTAATTGCTGGCAAGACGGTCAGAAAGCCTAGCTTATATATTGCATAGGATAAAACTATTTCAGTGTTGAACAGTGGCCATTATGGAGACACACCACATCATTGAGCACAATTTAATACCTTTAAAATGAAAAGCTATTCCCTTTCCTGTGGAAATATTTGACAGCAAAGCTCATAAGGAGAGATTTTGAGTTAGCCAGACAACGTAGTTCTCTACGAACGGTCTAAGGTGTTTATTTTCTGCCACTTAAATTTCCACATTTGCCTTTTATCTGAATACTAGCACTGCAAAGTCACCGTTAGTCACTTTCTGAGGTGTCTGCAAAGGTAAACGAGTGCATGCTGTTGGACAACAAGAAAAGTCAAGTCAAGTCAAGTCAGCTTTTACTGTCACTTTCTTCATATGCACAAGTCATGCAAGGAAAATTAAATTAGCCTACGTTTTCTCTCTATCCATGCCAGGACATAGATACAAGACTGACATTTTACAGACTGTCATAAAGTGCAAGACAGGACAGGTAACAGTGATGGACTGGTAGCAATAAGTGGTCAATAATAAATACAGTACAAAAGACACTCTTTATAAATAATTATCATTTCTCACAGTACACAACTGGGCCCAATATTGTCAGAGCTCATCTCTGTCTTCATACCGTGTTAGATACAGTAATTGTTGATGGAAAGAACTCTCTTTACTTTTCTTTTTCCCCTGTTCATCTCTCATTGCAAATATTCTTTTTCCCTCTCTTCTGCTATATGTGTGCTATTCTGATCATTTCTTTCTTTTTTATTTCATTCTTTCTTTCTTTCTTTCTTTCTTTCTTTCTTTCTTTCTTTCTTTCTTTCTTTCTTTCTTTCTTTCTTTCTTTCTTTCTTTCTTTCTTGCTTTTCTTTCTTTCTTGCTGTCTTTCTTTCCTTCTGTTATGTTCTTTTCTTTTCTTTTTCTTTACCCCCAAGCGCATGTGCTATTTGTCCCTGTATACTTATACCTGTCTACCCGCAATTTCTTGCAGCTGCACTGCTAGCTTCAAGAACCAGCGCTGCGACGAACTGGCCAACCCATGTGATTACTACTGTCAGAACGAGGGATTATGCACAATAACAGCCTTTAACAAACCCCACTGCAAGTAGGTCCCCGCAACGCCCGCCCGCCGCAAGTCCCCACCCCACCGCCATAAAGCCACCCCATGAAGTCCCCATAAACCACCATTTCTCAACACAACATACTGTACAGGGGCTGGATGGGGCCTCATTGCTCATTTTCCCATTTGCTCCGTCACCACAAACTCATTATCGCGTGTCCGTGTGGCGAGAGTCAAAACCATTAAAGGGCCTGTCAAAACAAAAGGGTCTAATTTGGCCCTGTGACTGGCTGCCATTGCATTCAGAGGACATTGGTATTAATCATTGTAATCACACCAGTGCATTGCATTGTGTGTTGCATCTTGTGTGAATGTGGGTGTGTGTTAATGTTTTTTTATTACACTTGTATGTTTGCGTGTTCATGAATGTGTTGAGGCAGTGATTGGGTTAATATGGGTAAATCTGATTGGTGGTGATGTTTGTATGAGTGAGTGAGTGAGTGAGTGAGTGAGTGAGTGAGTGAGTGAGTGAGTGAGTGAGTGAGTGAGTGAGTGAGTGAGTGAGTGAGTGAGTGAGTGAGTGAGTGAGTGAGTGTGTGTGTGAGAGAGTATTCATTACAGAATGAATGTGTGTTGGCCACCTTGCCCTTGTGGGTCCTGTATGCCTCAGACAAATGTGTTTTCCTCTCACTGCATTTCAAATTCAACCAGTTACTTACACTGATGATTGTTCTGGGAGCCTGATTTACATCTGAGCTGAGTGAGAGTGCTGATGGTTGGTTTAAAAAGCGTCTTTGTGAGTAACTGCTAAATTGTATGCTGCTTATGAACACATTTTTCATCAATCAATCACTCCAGCTCGAACTTTTTTGCACCCTTTTTTTCTACTTTCTTTGTCCTGTCGTTTTCTACTTTTATTTCATTTTCTTCTGAATTCCCTATGCTTTTCAAAATGGGAATCTTATAATTTAATCAAAGTAATGCAGAGTTCTGCTAATTGTTTCCAAAGTTTTTTAATTTCCTACAGAAGATCATGTTTAATCAGTATTTAATCCAGCAGGATCATATCATAGCGGGCCCTCGTTGCCTTATCTCAAGAAAGAAAAAAAGCCTTCTTCTTCTTCTTCTTTCCTTCTTCCTCCCACATTGTGTTTCAAGTGCTCCACATTGTGTAAGCGATCAGACTGCCAGTTAAGCTCTCTCACTACGCCCACCTCCTGTCTTACAACCACAAACACACACAGAACTGACTCATCGCTCATCGCAGCATCCATATTATGTTATTCATATTGGGATCTACGTAGGTTGTTACAACCATAGATACGTACACATTGAACTGACCGATTTCTCATCGCAGCATCCATATTATGTTATTCCCATTGGGATCTACGTAGGTTGTTACAACCATAGATACGTAGACATTGAACTGACCGATTTCTCATCACAGCATCCAAATTATATTATTCCCATTGGGATCTACGTAGGTTGTTACAACCATGCAGTAGATACACATTGAACTGAACTGACCGATTTCTCATCGCAGCATCCAAATTATATTTTTCCTATTGGGATTTATGTTTTTGCAACCATAGCCAGTACACACACTGAACTGATGCATTAGTCATTGCATCATTTAAATGATAGTATTACTGTAAGGATCATCTCGGATCTGACAACCACCCACACACACACTGCACTCAATCATTGCAGCATCCAAATCATAGTATTATCATATTGACCTAGGATGTTGCAGACTTACACTGAGCTTAAGCATTGCAGCATCCAAAGTGCATGATGTAAGTCATTGCTAGACTAGATGTAGGGTGTTTGACACATTGCTTCTTTCCGGAAACCAGCAAACCAGCAGTCATAATATTATTGCTATAGGGATTTAGAGATTGAAAAGTACACAGTTTGATCCCTGATTGAAAAATGTTCAATTCTTCATTCATTTAGTAATTGATTTGTTTTATGTACTCTTCTTCTGTGTTGATTCATCCTTTGGTTGTCTATTATTTCCTGTGTGTGTGGGATATATGAGATGAGCTCTTCCTCTCCAGTCTTAGATCTTAGATGGTGGGATTTTTCAATAACTATCTCTCTCTCTCTCTCTCTCTCTCTCTCTCTCTCTCTCTCTCTCTCTCTCTCTCTCTCTCTCTCTCTCTCTCTCTCTCTCTCTCTCTCTCTCTCTCTCTCTCTCTCTCTCTCTCTCCCCTCCCCTCCCCTCCCCTCTGCCCCTATGGTGTGTGTGTGTGTGTGTGTGTGTGTGTGTGTGTGTGTGTGTGTGTGTGTGTGTGTGTGTGTGTGTGTGTGTGTTGCTCAACAGATGCTCTGCCAACTGGTCGGGTACTCAGTGTGAAAGGCCAGCACCCAAGAGCAGCCGCTCAGACAACACCAGCCCAGGTGAGATGCACACACACGCACGCACGCACACGCGCACACACACACACACACACACACACACACACACACGCACACGCGCACACACACACACACACACGGGCTAAGGTGAGTGCAAGAGCCATCGGCTGCAGACAAGTGCCAGATATCCTCCATTTAGATACAAAATGGTGGTTTCCTGTCCTTGTGCTGCAGAGCCATTTGACCTGAAATGTGAGGTCCACAACTCCTTTGGGAGGAGACAGATTTAATTGGCTGTTCAGGTCAAGTGCTAAGAGTACACTGGGTAAGGCCTGTCGGACCTCTTCTAAACAGTAATGAAATACGACATTTGTTCTTGTGTTTAGGTATAATATAGCAGATGCATACGCTCTCAGGCTTGTACAGTATGCATACAGTGTACCTGTAATCCTCTCATCTGGATCTAGTCAATGTGACTAATGTTTGTCAGGGTGAATATGTCACAGTCAATGGTACAGTAAGTAGACGTCCTTGCTCACAGTTTAGGACTAATTATGTCGTGCACATGTTTTATATACAGTATACTGTAGATACGTGTATATTGTTTTTCAATCTGCTTATGTTTTATTATTTATTCTCTTTGTACAGTGCCCTTGAGTGTTTTGAAAGGCACTTTTAAATAAAATGTATTTATATATATATTTATATGTATATATATATATATTATATATATATATTTATATATATATTTATATGTATATATATTTGCTGACGTAGAGATGGATGTTATGATTACAGCATAGATGTTCAATGGCCCATATCTCTAACTTCCGACACTCAGCAAGACCCTGTCATGTTCCAGTTTCCTCTTTCGGATACAGTGACAGTGTGACCCATGGCATCCCACTTCACATGTACACAGGGTGAAAAATCACTTCACAGTAAATCTGTCATCGTGCAATGTATACAGTATGCTTGTGGCTAGATATATCACCACTCACATTACTCATGGGCAATGACAACAGTGATCAGATGTCTCCCTGTGACACTACACTCTAAGAAAATTTCCCTGCAAAATAACGGCAGTTACTGGCAATTATATTTACCTGTAATTCTACTGTTATTTCACACCAAAAATCAAATACAGCTCATTGCTGTTTAATGTATCACAGTATATAACATTTTTTCAGCAGCAATTGAACTGTTAAATAACAGTACTCTACAGAAAAATAACAGTACATTTCAGTTAAAAAGTTGAATTGTACTGTGTGATGACAGGCAAATACTGGGTCATAGTTGTATTCATGAATATGGCCATGGCAACTTCCCACCCCACCCATCATTCTCCATAACTGTGGTACCCTGGCCATGTTACCACCCCACCCTCCCATCGTTCACCATGACTGGAGTGCTTTGAGCATGATACTATGGCGCAATGCTGTATTGAGAAAATGGTTTGCGGTGGTCCTTTGAAAGTGTGGGCATGAACAAAATGTCAGAGTACGCAGTGCTATGTTACAATGATAGTGTGCAAGGTGGGCTTTTTACTGTATCTCTTGATGAGCCAATGATGAATATAGCATTGGTCAGTCTTTAAAAAATTATTTTGCACCAAGTAGCACAGCAAACAAGCAGCACTACAAGCTAGCTCTCAAAGCAATGCCTAATTTGCAGCAGGCACATTATATGCCACAATGCCACAAATGATGCCACATACAGCAAGCTTTCACAAAGAGGAAAGTGTGCAAGCATGTAAGCAAGCTTGTAGGCAAACAAGTGCTATGCTGTGCCATGCAGGCCAGCCAGCAGGCAGGCAAGCAACTGAAGTGTTGATAGTCCAGATTTATATACAGGTGCAAGAGTACCATGTGACCAGAGTCATCAGGCCCTTGGCAGGTGACGCCCGTAATTGAATAATGGCATAACAGCCCTACTCAGGTGAGGCCAGGCACTGATTAGCAGATTGGTTTAGATGGGGCTGCTTGTTGCAAGAGTGTTACAAGTTCTTAAAATGTTTCAGCCATTCACACTTTCATCACTATCAAAATGCATGTGCTACTCACACTTTGCTGCATCAAGCACTTTTTAAGTATTGCAGTTTCCTTAGATATTGTTTCATCATGCTTGATAGTATCAGATAATCTTTAACCAGTCAGAATGACTTCAGTTCTTCAGGTGGTATTGAAGTTTGATGGTGATCACGGACAAGTGGAGGATGAATGGGTTTCAATGGTGCTGCCTAAAATAACTTGTTATTTTCTAGAGATGCACCGGATCCGGTTCCGGTTCCGGTTCCGGATCCGTCAGGATAATAGAGTTTTTCACAGGGTCCGGCAGGATCTTAAGCAGTGGATCCGGTATCTGGCATGTTACCTAAAAATCAGGGTCTGGTGCATGTCTAGCCTAGGCTTTTCAGTCTTTCACAACCCCAATCACTGCATGGAGTGAAATCCCTTTGGAAGCGGCTATTGAAGGCAGTGTGGCAATAAGCCAATGAGTCTAAACAATAGTTTGCGCCAACGTAATAAAAAGGGCCCACGTGTGCGAGTAGACTATATGTTTCAAACCTTTTGTAGGATCCGGTATCCGGTTCCGGATCCGGCAGGATCTTATTCAGTGGATCTGGTATCCGGCAGGATCCTAAAAATCAGGATCCGGTGCATCTCTAGTTTTTTCCACAACGGCGAATACTGCTATTGTGCAGTACTTACTGTTTATGCTCAATACGTGACTCAAAGTAATATTTTCACAGTAGTTGTCTGTTTTTTCAAAAAGCAGTAGAATGCTGTTGCAGAATTTCCGTAGATAAACAGCTATTTGTTACAGTGTACGTGTGGCTTTGTCAGACAGAGGCAGGAAACGGAGTCTGTCGTTTGCAAGCTGGGAAGCATGTCAGCATGAATATCAAACATGGGGGGTGAGGGAGAGAGTGAGAAGCCATCTTCCCTGCATGGGAGCAACATAAAAGAAGAAGAATCATGCCAGGATTCTAGAATGTTGTAGAATGTTCTGCGTGTTATGAATAGACAAGTGTTGTGAACAGGCAGGGTTTTGATAGGTAGAAAGGGAATAAAATGGATGATGGCATCAACAGCAGATCCTGGAGTGAGGCCGATTGTGAGAATTGTAATGCAGGCAAGGTATAGAAAAAGATGCATATCGGACATGCCAAACGGTAGAAAAAGGAGTGGAAACATTGGCTTTTTATCTGTGTGTGTGTGTGTGCGTGTGCGTGTGCGTGTGCGTGTGCGTGTGTGTGTGTGTGTGTGTGTGTGTGTGTGTGTGTGTGTGCGTGCATGCGCGTGCACGCGTGCATGCGCATGCACGCGTGCATGCGCATGCACGCGTGCATGCCTGTGTGCTCACACATGTAACATTTTCTACATTACAATGCAGCAGCCAAAACAGATTGTACACCCAGCTTGTGCTCCCAGTGTGATAAGTAAATCCAATAGTCCAATTTCATTTCTGCCCCAGTGCATTCCAGCATTACCTCCTACTGTAGATGGTTTCAGTGCACATTGTAACACCATGTAGCACTGTAGTATTCACAAATCAAACATACAGTATGTTCAAACAAGCATACATTTTGAACATAGAAATCTAATCATAATAGGTCTCAGAACAGGCCTATCACTATAATTCCATTTTAAGAACAAATAATTCAGCAGAAAAAAAAGAACAGAAAATCAGCAGAATTGAAACACAGCCTATGAATGTTTAATGTGAGGAGTTTTGACGGCAGTCTCACAGCCTTAGGTCCTGTTTACATTAATAACTACCTCACGTTGGGAACAAATGAATGTACACCCACCTCGTATTTTTTTTGTGTCATATATACGTTAATGTTGTGTTTGATATATGAGGGCCACTGTGTGAATGTGCGCAAGTGTGTGTCATTGTATGCCCACGTGTCCGTTTGTGTGTGTGTGTGTGTGTGTGTGTGTGTGTGTGTGTGTGTGTGTGTGTGTGTGTGTGTGTGTGTGTGTGTGTGTGTGTGTGTGTGTGTGTGTGTGTGTGTGTGTGTGTGTGTGTGTGTGTGTGTGTGTGTGTGTGTGTGTGCATGCAGGCATGCGTGCACTCACACATGTGCCTAATAATGCATTGAAGCATAAGGTTATTTGATCTTAGGTTTTCTCTGCTGGTTTAGCTATGAATGCTCTGACTGGTTTTGGAGTTTTAACCTGCTTCCCCGCTCCACTCTTCCCCCTCCACTCATCTCTCCTCCTCCTCCACCTCCACTCATCTCTTCTCCTCCTCCACTCATCTCTCCTCCTCCCCCTCCATTCATCTCTCCTCCTCCCCCTCCCACTCTCCTCTTCCACCTCCATTCATCTCTCCTCCTCCCTCTCCACTCATCCTACTTCCTCCGTCCATCCCTTCATTCCACCCCTTCTCCACCTCCACCTCCACATCCACATCCTCCACCTCTATCCATCTACTCCATCTCCACCTCCACTTCCTCCTCCACTCATCTCTCCTCCTCCACCTCCACTCATCTCTCCTCCTCCTCCCCCTCCACTCATCTCTCCTCCTCCCCCTCCACTCATCTCTCCTCCTCCCCCTCCACTCATCTCTCCTCCTCCTCCTCCTCCTCCTCCTCCTCCACTCATCTCTCCTCCTCCACCTCCATTCATCTCTCCACCTCCACCTCCACTCATCTCTCCTCCTCCCCCTCCACTCATCTCTCCTCCTCCACCTCCACTCATCTCTCCTCCACCTCCATTCATCTCTCCTCCTCCCCCTCCACTCATCTCTCCTCCTCCCCATCCACTCATCATTCCTCTCCTCCTCCCCCTCCATCTCCTCTTTCTCCGCCAATCTACTCCATCTCCACCCCTCCACTCTCCTCCTCCACCTCCATTAATCTCATCTCCCCCCCTCCACTCATCCTACTTCCTCCCTCTCATCCCTTCATTCCATCCGTTCTCCACCTCCACATCCATCTCCTCTTCCTCCGCCTCTACTCCATCTCCACCCCTCCACTTCCTCCCCCTCCACTCATCTCTCCTCCTCCTCCTCCTCCACTCATCTCTCCTCCTCCTCCCACTCCCCTCATCCTACTTCCCCCCTTCCACCCCTTCATTCCATCTCTTCATTCCACCCCTCTTTCTCCACCCATCTACTCCATCTCCATCCCTCCACTTCCTCCTCCACCTCCACTCATCCCTCCACTTCCTCCTCCATCTCCACCCCTCCATCCTTTCATCCCTTCACTCCACCCCTTATACCCCACCCCTTCTCCACCTCCACATTCTCTTCCTCCGCCTCTATCTACTCCATCTCCACCCCTCCACCTTCACGTCCACCCTTCTCTCCATCCTTTCCTGTTCCAGGCAGCATAGCGATCATCGTGCCTCTGGTTTTGTTGGTGATTCTCATCACCACCGTGGTCATCGGGGTGTTCATCTGCAAGAGAAGACAAAGGTACATGCACACACGCACATACGTAAGCACACGCGCGGGTGCACACACACACACACACGCACACTCACAGAATAAATAAATGTTCGATGTATTAGATGCATTGCTTGAAAGGATTATATCCATACCATGCAATAGCAATAATAAATGTTTTTTTTGCACATATCCTTCTGACAATTTTGACATGCAGCTGTAATGCTCACACTATCCTGGACTTGTCAGAACCTGAGATTTTTTTTTCAGCCTTTTCCGAGATCCTAGTCATTGGGCAGGTGTTTGTTTACATTTCAAAAACACATCTTGATTTATTCCTGATAGCATCCAAAAGGTTATGCAACATCAGCAGACAACTAGCAAACTGAGATACCTTTTGGGATAATATTTGCAGTAGGCCTATGTTCAGAAAGTCTTTAATGTAAACAAATTCTGTCCCCGTTAGAATAGCTCAGATCTCGGAAAGGGCTGTGTCGAAAAATGCAGCATCACCGGGTTACTGACAAGTCAAGGGTAGCGTGAGCAATTCAACACCATATTGAAATTGGCAGAAACACTCCTTTAATGTGTGTGTTAATCAGACTTATACAAAATTCCAAATTGCATGAATTGAAATTCACAATAATGCCATAACATGAACACTAGGTGGTGGTGTTCTATGCACTCTCAATGGGTGGTGTAAATTAAACTCAAAGAAATTCAAGGTAATGACCCCACCTAGTGTTCATATTATGGCATTACTTTGAATTTCAATTCATTCAATTCTGAATTTCGTACAAGCCTGGTATTAATAATCTGTAGCGAGTTATGCTACAGTATTTGACATTGTTATGTTTTATTTTTTATTCTGCATGGTCAGGTTGTAGCGAGTGATACTACTACAGTATTTGACATTGTTATGTTTTATTTTGTATTCCGCATGGTTAGCTTAAAAAGCCTGTTAATGAGCTGTAGCGAGTGATGCTACAGTATTTTTACATTGTTATGTTTTATTTTGTATTCTGCATGGTTAGGTTTTAGAGAATGATGCTACAGTATTTTTACATTGTTATGTTTTATTTTGTTATTCTGCATGGTTATCTTAAAAAGTCTGTTAATGAGCTGTAGCGAGTGATCCTACAGTATTTTACATTGTTATGTTTTATTTTGTATTCCGCATGGTTAGCTTAAAAAGTCTGTTAATGAGCTGTAGCGAGTGATGCTACAGTATTTTTACATTGTTATGTTTTATTTTGTATTCGGCATGGTTAGCTTAAAAAGTCTGTCTCCCAGGGGCAAGCGCGGCGTGCAGCGGCAGCCGGTGACCAATGGGGGGCTGAACGTGGAGATCGGCAACCCATCCTACAACATGTACGAGGTGGACCACGACAACCACGTCGACGCCGGGAGCCTGCTCAAGCCCAACTTCACCTTAGATCCTCACAAGGTGAACATCTCTCCCTACAGTTTAAACTGAGTCATAACATTAAAAAGAGAGAAATCAACCCGGCGCTCAGGTGTGTGGAAAAAAAATGTCCAAAATGTGCTCTTGGGGTTGGGAAATCCAGAATTAGGAAAGCAGAAGGTCAGAGCCTTTATTATCTGTAGCTACTGATAATTGAAATTAAAATGCCAAAATTAAAATGGCATTTTAATTTCAATTTTGAGCAGCCACAGATAATGAAGGCTTTTTAATATACCTCCTTCTTCGGACTGATTCACCTCTGAGTGCCTGGGACCTTCTGCTTTCCTGAGTCGTAACATTATTTACCTCCACTTTAGTCCCACACAAGCTAAAGCTCGTTCCCCCACAGTTTAGACCCTTTATTTAACCATGTCGACGCTGGAAGCCTGCTCAAGCCACCCTAGACCCTCACAAAGTGAACATCTTTCCCCCACAGTTTAGACAAGGGGTCAGGAACCTTTTTGGTAGAGAGAGCCATAAACGCCAAATTTTTACAAATATTTTTTCATGAGAGCCATACCATTTTGAAAACACTGAATACAATAAAAAGATGTACAAGTATATAAATGTATTTCAATTAAGCCCAACAATTTTAGAGTGTAGTGAAGTTATTGCTTTTATTGACAACAGGTAAGTATAGGGTTGCCAACTGTCAACTTCATTATGGTGAAGGTCTGGGAGAATTTTGTTTTTCTTAGATGCAATTTCCTGCATTTAAACACTTTTTAACCCCCCTTGTCCCGTTGCAACTCAATATGGAACTTTTATTTATAAATACCGGACCATTCCATATTTCAAGGGAGGGTTGGCAAGAAAAATGAGAGCCATATACAGTTCCCAAAAGAGCCACATGTGGCTCTAGAGCCACAGGTTCCTGACCCCTGGTTTAGACTGATTCATAACATTATTTACCTCCACCTTAGTTCCACACAAGGTAAAGCTACAGTTTAGACCCTTTATTTAACCACACAGACCCTGGAAGTCTGCTCAAGCCCAACGTCACATGAGACGCACGCAATGTCGTAATTGGTCTTTCAGTTACACCCCCAAAAGGTCATTCTTTATCTTCATGTTAAACCCACACAAGTTCTGGCACATCTCTGCAGTTTTGCAGTAATTTCAAAGGTATAGTGACTTTAAGCAAAACATATTGTACATTTCTGTATAATTAAATATTAAGATAACCTACTGAGTAGTAAGGACTGAGAGAAGTCTGTGATGAAACTCGTTCTTGTTTTCTATAATGTGTGTTAGTAATTTATGTGAAGTTTCAACTTATAATAAGAAACACACTAATGCACCTTTCGGCATACTCAGTCACGTCTTATCTGACATCCTTGTCTTTCCCTCCGCTAACCAACAGTGTAACAAATCAATTTTAAAATCTTACGTGATGTTGATATTTGCTAAACTAACTCGCTTGCCTCGGGTCACAGTCGAGTCATCTCCTCCCTCGCCTTCCTTTCCCTCTCTCTCTCTCCTGTCTAACATCCGCTGCCTAACATCCTCCCCTTAATCAGTGTTTATGGAAGTCGTTGTGGATGATGTGTGTTGTTCACCGTTTTCATCTTTCGTTGTTATTGCTGTTATTGTCAGAGGTGTGGAACCTTTCTTACTTACCGAGACAATTACAGCTATCCGAGAGAATTGCCTGCTCTAAGTGATGGGCTGGACGACTGGTGGATCAAATTGCCATGTCAGTGTTTATGTCCGCCCTCAGGATTGCTGTCAGCTGTGGACGAAAGCACAAATTGTCAGAATGGCTTTCTGATGATAGTGGTTTCTGAGATGTAGTTTAGATTCAGACATGTCTACCCAATGTGGCCATTAAGCCTGTCGTGGTATTCTCTTAAATGATTGCTACAGATGCATGCATAATGTAGCACACAAACACTGCACGAGTGTAGCTAGTGTACACTTAAGTTATTGTTAAAAATAGATTAGCAGGCATAATTTAACATAGCCTACAATACACAACTGTGGGTTAATAATTTATTTAAAAAGCTTTCCATCATCCAATATGTTGATTAATTATTCGTCTATAAGAGTTGGAGAAGTTGGATTAGGAAGTTGTGCCATTGCACCTACTGAGGGCATAAAGTTGTTTGTGATGTTGCTTATGATTTAGCAGTATCCCTTCAGTTAGCTTGTTTACAATGGACAATATTGAGTCTATATTTTTATGTGGATGTGATATGCACACAAACTAAATTGTACAGATGTGTGATTTATATTTGTAGGTTGGTTGTGTAAAGTAAATTCTTGATGCTCATGGTGTCTGAATATGCATCCAATACACAAAATAACTTCACAGACTTTGGTGTCCAAATTCCCTTAACCCTGGTGTATGTTAGCCTAGCTCTCACGCAGACCCTCCGTGCTTCGTGCATCTTCGTTAAACTTCGTGGTAACAACCATCGTGAGAACCAGGTTAGGTGTATGTTATGTTAGGTGATTTGAAGTACAGTCGGTATGTGAAATCCATTGTGTTGCAAAAGAACAGTGTTGATGTCATAGTGCTTGATATTCAGAGGAACTGACCCTGGTACTTGTTATGCTATTTGATGTACTGTAGGGCTGGTGTGTTAATTCAGATGAACTGACCCTGGTGCATGTTATGCTATTTGATGTACTGTAGGGCTGGTGTGTTAAATCCAGTGACCCACGCACCATGAACATTCACACACTCCCAGTCAAAGAAGTCATTCCAGGACAGGTGAAGCCCTGACATATTGTTGTTGTTCATGTGTTTGTGTCCTGTGCTGTCACACATTCATTAGAGTCGATGTCACCTCCACCTTCATGGATACATCTGTTTGTGAATCATATCTGTGTTTTTTTGGGGTTTTTTGCTTGATTGACTGCATTTTATTTATTTTATCAACAGATAGCATTGCATATAGCATTGATTATGCTCAAGTAAATGGTTTAAACAGGTGCCCTAATTCATACCTGTCAACCATCCCCTGGAAAACTCCCTAATTTTGACTCATTTCCCGATTTCTTCCCGATTTCTTCCCGATTTGACATTTTTCCCGGAAATATCCCGGATTTTTCACATTATCAAAAAACACTGTCTGTCCAGTAGCCTAATTATACCCACGGCCCTGTCCGACGAGCCGCACCCCCTCCTGAAGAGAGAGACAGAGGGTCTTGCTTATCAAGCTACCTGCCAAACGATTGCATGCCAGATGCCACCAAGAATTGAAGTTCTTTGAAAATACGACCTGTCTGTCACCCTCAAGCTCCGTAGTTTTCTAGCGCTTGTGCGTCCACTCTTTTCCTCAGAAACCGTCAGTTCATGCAACGCATAAAACAGCCTCTGCCTTTAGAAAATTTCCCAGATTTTGGCTTGAAATATGGGAATTTTTCCGGATTTTGGGAGCTCAAAGTTGACAGGTATGCCCTAATTTCAGAACACATGCGCTTTACATTGTTATTTATATTGGGCTTATGGACAATTAATGCACTTGAAAGCTTCACCACAATGGTGTAGATTCAGAGGGATCTATTACATTGCAGCGCGGTTCCTGCAGAAGAAACAGCTAAATGTGCCTAAAGCATATCAAAGGCATATAACAACAGTAAGGCTGCAATTGCATCTTGATGAATAAAATACCACATCGTATGGGCAAACCACACAGAAAAGTTTTCATCTTTCCTCGCCTTTCATCAAGATGCAACATGCAAAATGTCAACTGCTATTTGAAGTCTCAGACCAGCTGAATAACTTTAATGTCATTGCAATAAATCCATAATCAGCAGAGCCGGCTTGTGTTAAGTGGTGTGACTAAACGGCAGGAGGTCACTGTGCCCTGGTAGAAATTAATGTTTTCAAAGCGTTACAGCACTTGATTAGTCTCAGAAACACTCCGCCGATGGAGGAAAGCGTGGGCCAAATTAGTCATGCCACACTGGGAACAAGCACTTGTCAATCATCATATACTCCAAGGCTTTATGTTTGCCTCCTGCTCATCAAAGACAGCAATATTTCATAATATTTGAGAGCCTTTTTATTGGAGGGCAATGCTGTTGGTCATTCTTGCTGTCCAGAAATGTTTAATACATGTGGACATCACACCAACTGATTGTAGGGAGTAAACGGTTAGCACAACTGAAAAAAAAATCAAGACTCTTCTTTCCTGCTGAAGAAACTTAATTAATATGCAATACATATCTGTAAAGCCTGTTTACCCATCTCAGCAAGCCATTTTGTTTTCCCACCTGTCTGTATGCCTGTCTGGGTGTTGTCATGGTCTGTTATGCTCAAAATAAGGATAGTCTTCTCTGTGACCCCTCCTTGCTGTCTGCATGCTCATTTCAAAGGACGTGCCGTCACGCCATTATGCTGCATCACACTTGTCACTCTCAACCACTCCTATTTAACCATACTAATGGTGGTGTGCGTATTTTACAGACGCACGGATTGGTAAGAAACCTGGCTAACTGAACTCAGTGGTTGATAAACATCTTAGTGATAAACATCTTGCTTACTAAAAAGGACTGAGTTTGGTTCACTTAATGGGGACTATGGGGTATTTTCACACCCTTAGAGATTAACATGCGCAACACTAACACTGAGTTCTTTTAGTGAGTTTTGTGACCAATTCATGTATCCAGGTGTTATTGTATGCAAACATTTGCTGTATAATGTATGATCATTTTCTTTTGTTGTCACAGCCTATGAACTACTCAAACCCTGTCTACGCGAAGATTTACCTTGATGGCCAAAACTGTCGGAAACCAGTCATCAACATTGACGAGAGGAGAGAGCTACTCCCAAAGAAACTAGAGGGCGCTATTCGAGAGACCGCCGCATAGCCTGACCTTACACTTTCTACTCCTTTTTATACGTTATGTAAAAAGTGTAAAAAAAAAAACGAGAGAGAGAGGAAAACGACAAACAAATGGAAGGGGATTACAAACAACTTTTTTCTATTTCGTATCAGGTTTGGATAACTCATTTAGGATTGTTTTGGACATCCATCAGCATTACCTCCTTGTTCCTCAGTGTTCACAGGCCTGGACTTAATATCCGTTTATTATTATGTTCCATTTTATGTTTATTCTGTTTCGTTTAATGACATACATATACTGCACTATATATAATGTCGATATAAAAAGCTGCTCATTCGCAAATTACCTTACTTATCAAAGTAAACCATGGAAGGAAAATTAAGCTGGTCTACTTTTCATGTTCAGTATTTTTGTCTTTCGTACTTGTTAAAAAAATTGCTTTCGCTTTGTGTGACAATAACTTGCTTTATGGCTTTCTGTGACTGCAATTTCTATGACAAAACTGTTACTTTCATAACGGCACGTATTTAACTGTGCTGGGTTGTGTTACTCTGAGATTTCAAAATGAATATATTTTTGGTCTCAAATGTTGGTCAACTGTTGATTTTTATTTTTGTTTGTTTATTTGTTTGTTTGTTTCATTCACAAGAGTTTTGTTCAAACAAAGGGTGTATTTACTGTAAAAGCCCTTAAGTACAGCTCATCTGTGGCAGGTGGATGACTATTCCAAGTCAATGGCTGTAGTGTAAGCCCATATAGGCTAGCTCAGCATACAAGCTAAACTGTATGGCTTTATTTCGCTAATAGCCCATAGCTAAAGAGGACACCCTTCATTGAGAGGCTTGTGAGTTACTCTTTGTTAGCTTAGCCACATCTGACACACTGAGCGATTTATTTGTTCATTCCCACTTTTTCTGGCCCCAGTTGTTTTGAGTAAACAAACAAACAATCAAAGGCCCTGTTGGTTTTCCTAGATACTGTCTGGCTTTGTCTTGGAGGGAAAATGAGAAAAACAAATGCTGCAAAAATATGTTTTGTATCCAGTCCAAACATGGGGGGAATTTTTTAAGCAGTTTCAATCTAACCCCATCAAGTCTCAATTGTTTTTTCAGACATTGTGCATCATACATTCTCTCTCTCTCTCTCTCTCTCTCTCTCTCTCTCTCTCTCTCTCTCTCTCTCTCTCTCTCTCTCTCTCTCTCTTGTTCTCTCTCTTGTTCTCTCTCTCATATCGTTGACTTCAAAACACACTTGCGGTGGAAAGACTGTGCTCACGTCACCTGACCCTTGATCCCTGACCCCTGACCCTTGAACTCATATCAGCTGTGTGCCTACCCATGATGGACTTCGCCTAAATGAGCCCAAGGACTTCAAAGCTACGTATGTCGACACAACGAGACATTCAGACTGCTCACAACGACTCCCTCCCTTTTCTTTGATGCCAATGGGAGCCGATATCCAACCGTACTCTCGACACTTAACAACTTGTGGATGTGACGTTTCCTGCTTATGTCTAACGCAGTGTTCTCCCCATCCATCCGCCATGCGCTTACTACAGTATAAGACGACACGGAAAAGACTTGATATGACCATACTGTTACCATGGCAAATTTTAGAGTGTTCTATATGAAAATGTATACAAATCACTTTCATCTGCTATCCCCCGTGATGAAGACAGATGAAGGAAAACAGATTTTATAATTTTGTATTTGATTTATATGTTGTTTGGCTGCTTGTATTTTGAAGAACTGTATTAAATGTAAGTACTTTTATATAAAAAAGTGAATCAATATAAAATAAAAAGCGTTTTATTTCCATTTCACATCCTCTGATCTTTCTTGCTGAATAGACAATACTTAGCCGCACCATGAGCTAGTGCTGGGCGATATATATATATATATAAATTAACCATAAACACAAGAATTATATACTGTATATCATAAAATGCCGCAATTACAGAATGTATGTTTTCAGTTATGCTCTTTATGTTGTATTTATTGTGTTTTGTTGCAAAACTTATTCTTCTTCTTTGACAGTTATATGAACCTAGAGGTGTGCATAATAGTGACAACATGAAATCAGAGATTCTTTAAGTATATAGAGATATGCCATTGTAATAGGTTGCTACGGGCACCTAACATGACCAGGTTCCGGTCTGCCTAAAGGGGCGTGTCATAATACACCTTAGGACTGCCTAAAGGGGGATTTCCCCCCCTCCCCCTTGCAATAGTAGAACCCAGAAACAATGGGTCAATGGAATCTCTCTCTCTCTACTCTCTCTGATGAAATTGTGGTCATGTTGTGCCCTCTTTGACAGCTAAAACAGATGGTGTGGAGCATGTTTTACTTTGTTTCACGTTGTGTGAAAAATCTGCCAATGTGTAAACTTTGAAGATGATAGGTGGCTGAAAGAATTTTAACACAATATCAAATATTGTTTTCATTCAGAATACTGTTCCTTGGACCTTGGCGTCATTATGTTTCCATTTTCTAGTAGGCCCTATCTTCTGTTATTCTTGTGATGCTACGAAAGTCTCTAGGCTTTCCATGCAATACCAACACCCATGAAAACGTTGTCTTTGGCAAAAAGTTTTGATTTAAAGTCAGCTGCCCAGGATTGAGAACATGCTATCTAACGGCAATTTATTATCCAGCCAACTCTTGGTCAATGTCTCTGCCTTGATCCTTTGCTCGTCCTGTACTGGTATCAAAACAGACAAGACAGACAAACACAATCATAACAGAATCAAAACAACATGTGGTTTCCATGCCAACTTGAATGAGGCAACATTCCAGATTGCAAATATTGTTGTTGCTATCCATCAGTAGGCTACAACTATGTGAACTCCTCTGTGTTTTGATTTTTAGGCTACAGGAATTCAGTCATTGCCTCAAAGGATTGTAAGTTCAAATCCTTTTACCAGCAGAGGGATGGATCAGATAGTTCTCTCTTGTGTCAGTATCCATGCCTGACTAGTCTATTCAAGCGATGGAAATAACTCCACATTGCTCCCAGGACTGTACCCTGTGCCTAAAATAACTAAGTCACTCTGCCTAAGAGTGCCAGCTAAGTGTACTGTTGTGTAATATCATGTAAATGTAATGTAATTGCAATCAACTGCTGAGAGAAAGCACTTGTCATTTGTGTAGGTGCTATTAGGCAGCAGTACGATATTCCCATTGCAGCTTCCGCATGTCTAAAAGCCTGTTGGATGAGTGCTGCTGGTTCGTGTGGTGGTCTTTAAAAGCATTTTCAGCGACCTTGCACTGCTTTTTGCTGTGAAAATATTGATGATGTGGGCTTAGGAGTAACTTGTTAATGTTAATGTGTGTGTGTGTGTGTGTGTGTGTGTGTTTGTCTGTGTCTGTGTGCGCGTGTGCGCGTGTTTGTTTGTCTGTGTCTGTGTGCGCGTGTGCGTGCGTGCATGTGTGTGCGTGTGTTTGTTTGTCCGTGTCTGTGTGTGCGTGCGCGCGCGCGCGCGTGTGTGTGTGTGTGTGTGTGTGAGTGAGGGTTTAGTCTGATAATTTTAGTACACATACCCAGCTTAAAACATTGTGAAACCCTGTTTGATTCTTTCAGTCCGCTGAGGCCTCAGTGTCCACAGAACACCGATCCGATTAAGCAGTCTGTGGATTGAGGCACTGAGGCTGTGAAACAAGGAAGCATGAATGTAAAGCTCCACTACAGAGACATTGTTAAGACATTAAGAAATTGGAGGTGTTAGGGCTTAAACCGAACTCAATACACCACCAGGGCAAATACACTCTCCCCACAGGCTGCAAATCAGATCCATGACAGATTTGTTTCTCAGTATTGTCAAAACTACAAAATAAGTCTATAAGTTTAGACATACCCTAGTGACAGCTGTTTTATGCTTCATATTTTGGATACACCACCTGTGTGGAGCTCAGTAGCTTTGAGTCTGTTTTTGAATGAAGAACAAGTAGTGCTATATTTTACAAGTTTAATACACAGATTTGGTTGTCGAAGCAAAGTCCTATGTAGTTAAATGATACATTCCCATGAGTGATGTAGAATTTGGTCAACACTGAAACCCAAAAGATATTAATTGTACGGATACATACTGTAGACTGCTACGTTTATTTTCCACATGAAGGGTTTGGTTTCTGTGTTATTGCCACAACCTTTCTATGGACGTCTAGACTTGTAGGCATCATACAGTGCTTCTCCTTCAGACTTAAGATGCATGTTTTTGTTTTCTTTTTAGATGGTTCATTTTTTTTCATTTCAAGGATAGACGGAGGACTGTTGCCTGATAATGAATGAAAGCCCACAGAAATCAAATCTTCCTTTGACTTGCATGAAAGAATTCCTCGCCCTTTGGTTTAAGTAGGTGGGGTTGGTGATGACTGCATAGGGTCTTTTAGGGACATTCAGAATGCCCTCATTTGAACTGCTGTGCAAAATATATGTATTAAAGCACTGAGAAAAGTTGGGCAACAACAAACTGAACATTAAGTCACTGCATGTTGTTTTTTTATTCTGATAAATGTTTCTCTCTCTCTCTCTGTCTCTGTCTGTCTCTCTCTCTCTCTCTCTCTCTCTCTCCAAATCTATACAGAATTCATCATGGGAAAACACTGCATGTTGTTTTTTTATTCTGATAAATGTTTCTTTCTCTCTCTCTCTCTCTCTCTCTCTCTCTCTCTCTCTCTCTCTCTCTCTCTCTCCCCAAATCCGTACAGAATTCATCATTGGAAAACACTAGGCTTGAACAGATTAAACTCCAGCCCAGCTTTAGTTTTAGCACTGGTGGAGATAATGACGGGTGATAAATGAGAAATGAGGGTACATCACAGAGCCACGCCAGTCAGTGGCAGTTTCCAGTAGCGCGCTGCAGGTTTCCACAGGTCAAACTCATTTATTGATATGACAACAAGGCCACAAGGTCATTTCATTTTCTATTTAATCTCTCCGTGTGACTCTCATTTTCTCTTAGATTTACTCCAACGCTCTATATCTATCTATCTATCTATCTCTTTCTCTCTCTCTCTCTCTCTCTCTCTCTCTCTCTCTCTCTCTCTCTCTCTCTCTCTCTATCTATCTCTCTCTCTCTCTCTCTCTCTCTCTCTCTCTCTCTCTCTCTCTCTCTCTCTCTCTCTCTCTCTCTCTCTCTCAGGGTCTTCAACTGTCCGTTGTCATTTATTTTAATTACTTGGTAATTCAGTGTGATATCAAGGTTGAGGCGTCGAAGGCTGCAGCTTTGGTCACACAGGAGTGACTTTAATCAAGTTAATGAATTAGCCAAAGTGAAGTTTAAAAACACAGACACAGACACACACACTGAGAAGTTTGGATTCTAGAGACTTTGATTACCTCTGAGAGACATTTCATGGACTTCTGTCTCATCATCTGGAAACTGAACTGAGAAGACAGCTGTGTTTCCCTGTGTTGTTGAACCATTTTAGGAATTGGCTGACTCCAATAACAAGCTGTGACGTTGGGTTTTTAGTCTTGAAACTTTACAAGGGCTTCCAAGGAAGTTGTTTTAGGTCGATATTGTTTTTGCTCTTCCCATCCAAAAAATGATTACAAAGACAGCGTTATACACACACAACATGCATGCACGCACTTACGCACATGCACATACACACACACAGAGATGTAAACACACACATACATAAAGATGCAAGCATATGCACCGCCTAAAATGTTAATTAGTAACACCAACTCCTGTCCTCCTTCTCATATGTAAGACAATCACACATGCACACACACACACACACATACACACACACACACACACACACACACACACACACACACACACACACACACACACACACACACACACACACATTGGTTCATTTAGCAAGCTGCTCCTGTCTAATGCACTCCTCCTCATCACCTTGCTCAGTGAAGCCTGCACAGCACAATCTTACAGCAATCAAAACAGGAATATCGGAAACTGTAGCCTAACCATCACTCTGGTATGGTGTTATATTTAGGCAAAGAAACAAGATGCACGGACTGGGCAGTCATGGGTAAGCGGTTCAGGTGTCAGACTTGTAGCCCAAAGGTTGCCAGTTCGCCTCCTGACCCGCCAGGTTGGTGGGAGTAGTAATTAACCAGTGCTCTCCCCCATCCTCCTCCATGACTGAGGAACCCTGAGCATGGTACCGCCCCTCCGCACTGCTCTCTTGGGGCGCCTTTGGGGGTAGCCCCCTTGCACGGGTGAGGCATAAATGTAATTTTGTTGTGTGCAGTGGACACTTGTGTGCTGTGGAGTGCTGTGTCACAATGACAATGGGAGCTGGAGTTTCCCAGGTGGGCTTTCACTTGATTCTCACTTCACTTTAGGCCCTGTTTGCTGTGTGACTGTGTGTTTGCTGTTTGCTGTTTAGGCCTACACGCTGATGAGCAGGAATAAGCCTCCTTACCTTAGATGACATTAGTCAGCAGCTTTGTGTGTGTGTGTGTGTGTGTGTGTGTGTGTGTGTGTGTGTGTGTGTGTGTGTGTGTGTGTGTGTGTGTGTGTGTGTGTGTGTGTGTGTGTGTGTGTGTGTGTGTGTGTGTGTGTGTGTGTGTGTGTGTCTCAGTGTGTGTGTGTGTGTGTGTGTGTGTGTGTGTGTGTGTGTGTGTGCGCCTAGCCTTAATGAGGATGAGGATGAGGATGAGGATGGTAAATAAGGGAGGACAGCAATTATGCAAATTATCAGGACAGTAAACTGCGGCAAACTGCCAGACACTCCAGCCATAGCTCTCACTCTAACTTCACACACTTTTAATTATGAGACCGACACATGAGTACAGGAGTGGGGTGTAGCTGAGGACACGATCACCACACACACACACACACACACACACACACACACACATGGAGGGAGGATGAGGTGTTGAATGACAAGCACGTCCGTCCACACTCATTCCTCCCCAATGCTCAAATGGATGCTCAATTGTGGGAGAATCACTTGGGCGTGAACATTATATTCTGCTCGAGGGATGAGAAGGGAGAGGAGGAGAAAGGTAAAGGAGAGGAGAAGAGGAGATGGGAGAGGAGGAGAAAGGGAAAGGAGAGGAGAGGGGGAGACCAGGAGAAAGGGAAAGAAGAGGAGAGGAGAAGAGAGGGGAGAGGAGGGGAGACCATGAGAAAGGGAAAGAAGAGGAGAGGAGAAGAAGGGAGAGTAGGAGAAAGGTAACGGAGAGGAGAGGGGGAGACCAGGAGAAAGGGAAAGGTGAGGAGAAGAGGAGATGGGAGAGGAGGAGAAAGGGAAAGAAGAGGAGAGGAGATGGGAGAGGAGAAGAGGAGAAAGGGAAAAAAGAGGAGAGGAGAAGAGAGGGGAGACAAGGAGAAAGGTAAAGAAGAGGACAGGAGATGGGAGTCGACAGTGGATGAAAGTGGTGATAAAAGGGAAGATTTGTCTCATATTTCTTTGAAGATAAACAAATGTGTGGTCAGATGTCACAATGAATGGTATAGGGTGTGTGTGTGTGTGCGCCTGCATGCATGCATGTGTGCAAGGCTGAAAGAAAAGAGACAAAAAACAAAGTGAAGAGAGAGAGTGTGAGAGCGAGAGAAAGAAAGAAAGAAAGAAAGAAAGAAAGAAAGAAAGAAAGAAAGAAAGAAAGAAAAAGTATTCATACACAATATGTCCCTGAGTTTATATGTGTACACTATGTGTTGAAGCTGAAAAAAAAAAGCTGGGATGTGGGTGGGTGTGAGTGAGGGAGCTGGATTTGAAATAAGGGTAGGGGTGTGGGGGTGTGAGGGAGCTGGAATTGAAAGAGACAAATTACAGCAATTCACACTGGCGCTTCGATAGAACAATATAACAGGCTCCAATAATGATGACATCTAAATGTGTCTGCCATTGATTAAATAACACAGATGACTGGCTTTTATTCCTAATATAAAAGATTTGAAAATCATGTGAAAATGAACGACGCCAAAGGCGAGAAGTCGAAATATTCATTATGGCTATCAATATGGCGGGCAGGAAACAGCGTGATGGCACACTAATGCTCTATGTTCGAGCCACTTCTCATTCTTCTAATAAAATTGTGCGCACGCGTATGGTACGCACACGTACACACAAGTGTGCACGCACGCACGCACACACACACACACACACACACACACACACACACACACACACACACACACACACACACACACACACACACACACACACACACACACACACACACACACACAAAGGGTCCAAAAACAACTGCCACCACTGACCATCGACGGCGATGCTGTGGAGAGAGTGAGCAGCACCAAGTTCCTTGGAGTGCACATCAGCGACGACCTCTCTTGGACCACCAACACTACATCACTGGCGAAGAAGGCCCATCAGCGTCTCTACTTCCTGCGCAAACTAAAGAAGGCAAGTGCTACACCCTCCATCATGACAACATTCTACAGAGGAACCATAGAGAGCGTCGTGTCCAACTGCATCACAGTGTGGGGAGGAAGCTGCACGGAGAAAAACAGGAAGACACTCCAGCGTGTTGTGAACACAGCGAAGAAGATCATTGGAGTACCACTCCCCTCCCTGCAGGACATTTACACCACACGCCTCACCCGGAAAGCACTGATG